>NW_020200924.1:31086-34906 GCF_001531365.2 Cynara cardunculus var. scolymus
TAAATATAAAAAATCTAAAATATAATTAGGATAATCATTGAGTTCTAATAAAATACTCAATAATTTATTAAATAAAAAATAAATTATTTCGTTATCAAATCTAAATTAAATTATAATACAAAAAATGAATTAAATAAATTACACAAAAAACAAAAACTCTTAAATAGTTAATTTGATATTAATATTGATATATCTATTTTCGAAATTTTATGAATCTTTAAATTTATATTTATTCAAAAATAAAAACATTATCCATTTCTCAAAACCATATAAAAACCATATTAAAACCTCTACAGAGACGGAACAGAACGAAACATTAAAATCAAGATATATCTCACTGCATTACGCGAGTATCCTTCTAGTTATATTATAAAGCATTTGACAAAAACTCTTAAAAACCATTTTTTATGCATAAAGTACTGTTTATTTATGCATATTACTTAAAATTTAAGATTACAAGTAAACTGTACGTAAATACAACTTATTAAAGCTTAATTTTTGAATTCGTATAACTAACTTCAGATAAAAATAATCAAATAGAGGATAAACATTTCATTTTAAATATAAAAAACTAAAATATAATTATTATAATCATTAAGTTCTAACAAAATACTTAATTATTATTTTATAAAAAAATTATATTATTAAACCAAAAATTAAAAAAAAATGTATTAAAGAAGTATACAAAAAAGAGAAATTTTAAATAGTTAATTTGATACTAACATCAATATTTTTTTTTATAATATTTTTATATTTATATTTTATTCAAAAATAAAAACAATATCGATTTCTCAAAATCACATAAAACCGTATTATAATATCGACTAAGACAAAAAAAAAGGAAACACTAAAAATCGAAATGTATCTCACTGCATTGCACGAATACCCTTCTAGTATATATATATATATATATATATATATACTATATAATAAAGCATTTGATAAAACTCTCAAAAACAATTTTTATGCATAAAATACTGTTTATTGATGCATATTACTTAAAAATCAAAATTAAGTAATTGATTGTGCGTAAATACAACTTATTAAAGCTTTATGTTTGAATTCATATAACTAACTGCAGATAAACAAAATCAAATACATGATAAACATCATTTTAAATACAAAAAGTCTAAAATATAATTAAGATAATCATTAATAAAACAAAATATTAAAATCAAGATGTATCTCGTTGCATTGTACGAGTACCCTTCTAGTGTGTGTGTGTATATATATATATATATACACACACACTACATTAGTAAGGTATTTATACCTATATCTTAAGTACAAGTCTTAAAGCATAGAATATCATCATTTTATGCAAGAATTCAAAAATCTCTTAATTATAAAATATTTTGCACAATGTACAAGTTGTTTATGCAACACCAAATCCTAATTGGGTCAAAATTTCTTTCTCTTTACAAACTTTTAAGATCACCACATTGAGCCGCTTTTGTTGTTCTTCTTCTTATCTATACTACATTAATAAGCATTTAGATCAAAAGTCCTAATTACAAGTCTCAAAGTATAAAGTACTATCGATTTATGCAAGAAATTTTTGCATAATGTACAAATGCTTAAAACATACCATTTGTTTGGTCAAAGTTTCAAATTTAAATAAATCATATTTACATGAAAAATGTATGTTTGGTCTTCCCAAAATTGTTTCACTTTGTTTGTTTCCTATTTTGAACCCAAGTTCAAACTCTAATTTATTCTTTCTCTCGAAGTAAACTGAAATTTAAAGCAACAATATCAGAAAGAGTTTCAGACACCCCAACCCTTCAACTTTATATGGGTTTAGAAACTCAACATGTGTGCAATTATTTTTTCAATCGATCTTACTAATACACCATATTAGTCTTCAACTTTATATATTAGTTGACTTATAAAATAACTACACAAACTCATGATTCGAAGCTAAACTAATGTTTCAGAATTGTGATTCACCTGTGCTGCATCGTACAGGTACACCACTAGTATGTATATATATATATATATATAGAGAGAGAGAGAGAGAGAGAGAGAGAGAGATATTGATTAAATTAAAGAGAATCTTAGAACAGCATCAACTGTTGGATTTAAAAATTAAATAACCCGGATTCCAATAAAACTATCTATATCATTGAAGTAAAAACGATAGATGGTTCACATAAGTTTCCTTGTTATCCTTTTTTGTCTAGTGTTATTCACACCTCTATCTATCTATCTATCTATCTATCTATCTATCTATCTATCTATCTATATATATATATATATGAACATTACTTACATAGGAATAATCAAATGGGGTTTACGAACCGGAAATGATGTGTTGCTTTACATCGTGAAATAATTAATGCGAAAAAATACAGTATTGTTTGACAATAAGATTATTTGTAATATGTATTTTTTGTTTCATATTTTAAAACAACAATGTACTTTCACATCTATCATGGTTCTAGATTTTTCATCTTTTTTTAGTTCTTATTTAATTATGTCAATATATATGGACATATTCACACAAGAATAGTAAACATTCTGAAACTTGAAAACCATTATTCAAGTTGTATACAATATTAAACATTTATTTTGAAACAATCCAAAAGATTGTATTCATTTGTGAAGTAATCAGTAATAAACGTTTACAATAAGGATTACTTATTCTTATGCTTCCCTTAAATAACACCCATGTTCTTTGCATGACAAATTTTTTAAACATTTATTCACATTGTGTTTATCGAATTCAACGTATGTATCAACAATGGTTATTCATTATGCATAGATAATTGTACTTAGCAATGGCGTTTAGTTATGGACAGACACAACATACCTTAGCTTGCAGTCCTGGCAATGCAGCTGCCAAAATTGCACCCTAAATCAATATTCACCAACATTCAATTCAATTCAATTCACATTCATCGAATTAAATCTGAAAAAAAAAAAAAACAAAACAAAACAGAATCAAATCATCATGAACCTGTGAGAATCCAAGCAATCCATCGATTGGTGCATACTTAATCATACATTCTTCAATATATTCAAGACATTTATCGAAATTCTCATACTCCGTAAACTCCTGCAATTAATTCGCAGAAAAAAACCTTCAAAACCCCTAAAATTCCTTAGAAAAAGAAGTACATCGGAACACAAAGAATTACAGAGATAATCTAACCTTGCTGAATTGGAACCATTCGTAGAAAGGCGGATCGAAAATCCCTTCGACTTCGGATTTTCCATTACAAGGAAACGGTGCATCGGGGAAGAACAACTCGACTTTTTCAAGTACCGATTCCGGCCATTTCTTCGATTGAATTCTGAAGATTTCGCCGCTGGTTCGAAATCCATGGAGGCAAAGGATCCTTGGTTTTCTCGTCACAACCATCATATCGGAACCTTCACTTCCCATGGTTCGATGGTGAATGATTCCGGAGGGATGGGAGCTTTTGTGAGGAGGATTGTGGCTATTAATACCGGAATTGGAAGTGGCGTGTTCGAATTTGATTCGAGATTTGGGAATCATGGAGGGGGACACGTTCCATACAGTGGTGGTTACGAGGGTGCACCATTTCATACCGTGAGGTCTCAAGCTTCTTTTTGCTGTCCTTTTTGGGTTTGGTCCCCAACATAATTTTGTTAACAAATATTATTTTAAAGATTATATCATCAATTAATTAAATTATTAAATATAATTAATAAAATATTATTTCGTCATTATTTATCATCCATTACGAGTACAATTTTTAACGTGTCATGTCAATTTTAAATATTATCAAAAAAGTACCTTTCATTTCTTGTTGACACATCATCATAAAACAATTTAATTAAATAACATGAAAAC
>NW_020200924.1:35872-73615 GCF_001531365.2 Cynara cardunculus var. scolymus
TATATTTACATTATATTACATATATACTATCTAGCTTTATATTTCGATCATCTATTATTTAATTTGTTATATATATATATATATATATATATATAGGGTATATTTCAAATGCAATTATGTTTATTTGTACAATCAATGCAACCCAATTAATTGAGATATTTATAGAAATGATGAGAGTTTATTTATTATGATTTGAATATTTATGAAAGATGAATAATGTTCATTAATTATGATCAATACTTTATATTAGGAAACAATCAAAACTTCTATGAAATCACATATTCATCAAATTAAATGAACGGTTAAGATTGAGTTGTATTGGTTGTACAAATGTAAATGATTGTACAAATGTAAATGATTGTATAATAACCAACCCCTCTTTCTCTCTCTCTCTCTCTCTMTCTATATATATATATATATATATATTAATAGATGAGTGAACAAATGAAAACCACTCTCATTTGTATAAACCATGTAAACCAATCTCATCCATCTATTTTCTTGATTAATGGTCAAACTTAGTTTAGTTTATTTTAGGAAATAAAAAAAGTTTATTTTTTAATTGAAAAAAGGGCAAAAAGGTAAAACACAATATCATGATACACTCTCTAATCGACAGTTTCCTTGAATCTTCCCCTTTCATCGCTATCATTTCAATCAGGAGCATATCTCCAATCGATTAAGAAATATACTCTTACCAAAATCGATATTGAGTATTTTGAAGAAAAATGGCGGGCGATAATTGATGTATGATTCTTTTATGAACAGAACAATGAAATCGATAACCATTGAGGACTTTAACTTGTTTCATTAACAGGTAGGAGGCGATTCAGTCACAACTTAAGGGAGATACACAGTTTCTCCAAGTTTACTAACAGTGTAGAGAAACCAATTGAACTTGATGATGAAGGGTTGGACATTGACTTCTGTTGATCCTCTCTCTCAGTAATGTGATGATAATCCCTTTTACCTTATACGAAGTATTTATGTTTCTGTTTTTTAGTTCAACGATCATCACTAAGTTTGTTCAGCGATCGCTGAAGAACTTGTATTGTAAATCCAATCAACGACTACGATACTTCAAGAAGACAACATTCACACCAAAGAACTTTCAGCGAAAGTCGAAGACTGAAACTGAAGATTAGAGAATGACGAGTACGTGATATGAAGCGGTATTCAGTGATTATAAGCCTGTCTACATATGTGTGAAAACTGCCCAAGCCTCGACGAATGCTGAAGAGACCTCCAGGTTATTCCAGCATTCAGTGATCAAAAGAAGCTTGTTAAGCACGATTGAATTTGTCTTGTCCTTATACACACAAAGGACAAACCCATACCCTTTCTAAAAGTTAGTACGATACGGAGCCGACTAGTTGACTCCATTACCCACCAACTTTGTGAAAGGATGTCTGCTCATGAATAGGCTTTTGTACTATTCATTGTTGCAAAGGACAAGCCTTCCCGTTAAGGCTTGACACACGTTCTAACCCTACTACATTGCATTAAATATGCATTTAATGCAACAGGTATAAATTGATGTGTTTATCTCCATGCAGAGATACATCTTTATAAAAAAGAAAGAACACACATCTAAGAACAAATATACACTCATCTTCAAGAGCAAGTTAGAATCCCTCTCATTGTATTCTAAACAAGTTCTCTCCCAGATAGAACTTACTTTCTTCTATTTCTTTAACAACAAATTTTTTCTTATTTGCTAAGATTAAGTGTGTAAATTTTAGATTGTTTAGATAGGTTTTTCTTACCTTATCTTTCTGCAAACAATCTTGTAAAATATGTATTGATATTCTCTTATCAATATATATTTTAAATGTGAAAATACTGTGTTTGTATTCATCTCTCCTTCTACAAACTGTTATACACATCTTGTAGACCCTAACGGGACCAAAAGTGGTATTAGAGCAATGTTCTATCTTCTCAAGTTATTTGGTTGTTTTTCTGCATTACATTATCTCCTTCATTAGATAACTTTATTGTTTTTAAAATGACTTTACAAAACACAAACACACACGTTCAAGACAATGACTCTCTTGCCAAACCTCCCCGATTTATCCAAGACAACTTTAGTCTATGGAAGAATCAGATGTCCATATTTCTGGAAGGTGTGGATCTTGAAATTTCACACTATATAGAAAATGGATCATATGTACCATTTGCTATTTCTCTGGCTGTTCCTGAAACAGCTACGACTGCCGCGATTCCTGAATGGCAGATTCCAAAACTCCCTCATCAATGGAGTGATGAAGACAAGAAGAAAATAGCTATAGACACTCGTGCTAGGTCTATAATAGCTATGTCTTTTCCTGACGAGGTTTATTACTCAGTGATGAAACTCAGGACTTGTAAATCCATGTGGGACACTCTTTGTGTTCAATATGAAGGAACCTCTCAGGTTCAAGAATCAAGGAAGATTAATTCAGTAAGGCAGTATGAAAGCTTACCCTGTGGAAAGACTGAGACACTGTCTGATGTATATTAACGTTTTAATTGTCTTCTTATTGATCTTAGGACTGTAGGCAGGGAATATGTTGATCCTCTCTCTCAGTGATTTGATAATAATCCCTTTTTACTTATACGATGTATTTATGTTTCTGTCTTTTCAGTTCCAACGATCATCACTGAGTCTGTTCAGTGACCGTTGAAGAACTTGTATTGTAATTCAATCAGAGACAACGATACTTCAAGAAGACAACACTCACACCAAAGAACCTTCAGCCAAAGTCGAAGACTGAATCTGAAGATTAGAGACTGGCAAATACGTGATCTGAAGCGGTACTCAGTGATTACAAGCCTGTCTACATATGTGTGAAGACTGCTCAAGCCTCAACGAATACTGAAGAGACCTCCAGGTTATTCCAGCATTCAGCGATCAAAGGAAGCTTGCCAAACACGATTGTTGTTGTCTTGTCCTTATGCACACAAATGACAAACCCATACCCTTTCTAAATGTTAGTACGGTACGGAGCCGACTAGTTGACTCTATTACCCACCAACTTTAGGTAAGGATGTCTACTCATGAATAGACTTTTTGTACTATTCAATGTAGCAAAGGACACGCCTTCCTCTTAAAGCTTGACATCCACTCTAACCTTACCATATTGCATTAAATGAACATTTATTGCATTGGGTATAAATAGAAGTGTTTCTTCTCCATGCAGAGTGCGCTTACAACACACTCTCTTAACCTAATTCTTACTTTGAGCATTCTTTAAGCCTAAGTAAAATAAATTCTCTTTACAACATATCTTTTCTTATTTGCTAAGAATCTGTGTGTAACCAAAGATTGTTTAGATAAGTTTTCTTACCTTATCTTTCCGCAAACAGTCTTGTAAAATTTGTATTGATATTTTTTTTATCAATGTACATTTTAAATTTGAAAACTCTTTGTTTGTATTCATCCCCCTCATTCTACAAACTGTTATACATATCTTGTAGACCCTCAAGGGACCAACAAGTGGTATCAGAGTAGTGTTATATCTTTTCTAAGTTGTTTGGTTGTTTTTCTGCATTATTTTATCTTCTTCTTTAAGATAAATTTTACTGCTTTTTTAAATGGCTTTGCAAAACACAAGCATACACATTCAAGACAATGGCTCTCATGCCAAACCTCCCCAGTTCGTTCGTGACAACTTTAGTCTATGCAAGAACCGGATGTCCCTCTTTCTGGAAGGTGTGGATCCTGAAATTCCACACTATATAGAAAATGGACCATATGTACCATTTGCTATTTCTCGGGCTGTTCCAGCAACAGCTACGACTGCCGCAATTCCTGAACGACAGATTTCAAAGCTCCCTCATCAGTGGAGTGATGAAGACAAGCTATAGACACTCACGTTAGGCCTATAATAGTTATGTGTCTTCCTGACGAGATTTATCACTCTATGATGAAGCTCAGAACTTCTAAATCCATGTGGAACACACTTTGTGTTCAATATGAAGGAACCACTTAGGTTCAAAAAACTAGAAAGATCAATTTAGTAAGGCAGTACAAAAGCTTTCTCTGTGGAAAGACTGAAACGCTGTCTGAAGTACATCAACATTTTAATTGTCTTCTTATTGATCTAAGGGCTGTAGGCAGAAAATATTCCAATTTTGAAACTTTAACTAAGTTTCTGGAATGTCTTCCTGAGTCTTGGGACACCTTTTCCATGTGTCTTAACATGTTCAATGACATGTCCTCTCTTTCTCTCTCTACTCTCTACGAGATTTTGCTTAATCATGAGCAATCTCGCCAACTGAAGAGGAATCTAATCAAAGATTCCAGAGAAATGAAAAGCTCTCATTTAGCTTTGATCTCTGAAGCTACTTCAGCTGAAACCCCTTCTACTTCTTTTACTTCTTCTCTTCCTCCTGTTGTTATTATAGAGATAGACTCTTTTAACTCTGAGGATATTCCAGAATCTGATCTAGCAGATTTTGATGAATCCCTGACGCTTTTAACTAAATCTTTTAGGAGATTCGCCAGCAAAAGCAACTAATCTTTTAGGAGATTCGCCAGCAAAAGCAACTACCGCAGATCTCCCTTGCTGACCATTAAGGAAAAACCAAAGTCTGAAAGAATAGACAAGGCCTTAGCAGTCTGCTACAATTGTCACCACACTGGACATTTTGTAGGTGAATGTAGATCGAAGAAAGCTGCGATGCCATCTTCCAAAACCCCATCCTTCTTCAGGTCCAAGGATGAAAAGTACTTAAAACTGAAGGAGAAGAACAACCAGCGAAAGGCAAAAGGTCTTATCACCGAAGAGCATGATTGGGCTGATTAATCCGATGAATCATCTTCTGATGAGGAAGATACAACCTATCTTTTCTTGATGGCCAAGGATGCTATTGAAGAATCTTCAGAGGCATCTACCTCTTCTAAGCCATCTACCTCTTCTACTACTCAGGTATGTATCCTGAATGAACCCTTCTGTTCTTCCTCTAGCCTATCCTCACAAGATACATTGACAGTGGATCTTTACAATGCCCTCAATGGCAAATCTATAGCAGAAATGCTTAATATTGATCTTCAAGAACAGTTGGAGATTTGCCATTCTAAGATCAAATAGTTGACCTTTGTTGAGGAACATCTAAAGGATCATGTCATTGTAAATCAAGCCATCACCATTGAACGCGAAAAGGCTATCGCTGAATGTGAGCGAGCTATCGCTGAACTTAAGGCTGAGAAGGCTACCATTGAAGGATGGTGTAAAGCTTCTCTCAAAGCCTCTGAGATCATCAATGCTCAGATCCCCGCCAAGATAACGATTGGTTTAGGATTCTCCTATGATCAGGAAGAACGTGTCACTAACAGGTCCATGCTTAAGTTTGGTACCTTCGTCTCTTCTATTCCTAACACTTCTTCCTCTCAGTCTTCTTTTACTGAGAGTCATCTTGAAGGAGGCTGCAAAGACAAAGGTAAATCCATTCTCACAACACCTCTTCCTAAGAAGTCTAACAAGTCCAATAGATCAAGGTCTATTCCTTCAGCTTGTAAAGCTTCTTCCTCAGGGACTAGGAAATCTGAATCCGCTCAGAAATCCAAGTCTCACCTCAAGGTGAACTTTTCACCTAAGGAATCCAAAGCCTCAAAGGTTCCTTCAAGAACCAATGAGAAAAGAATCTTTGGAGTTGGTCCCTCTTCTAATCTGATACTTCCTGGCCCTAAAGCTACCTTCAGCTTTAGGAAGTGCAAACATTGTGGTGAAAAAACACATATTGCCAACAAGTGTCCTTCTGCCGCCAAGGCTGGTTCACCAGCTAAGGGCAAGAAAGTTGCCAAGGTGAGAAATCAACCAAGGCAAAATCCTCCACGAAGGCTGCAAATGCAACCAAAGTGAAGCAAACCGCTAAAGCCTCTTCTTCAGGCTCAGCGAAGACAACTCCTGCTGACAAGTCTTCAGCATCAGACATTGTAGTTCCTACCACTGAAGCCTCTTCTTCAGGCTCAGTGAAGACTTCCACTGAAACTACCTTAGTGGTGTCAAAGGATGTTCCTCTTTCCACTCAAGCCTCTTCAGGTTTAGTGATGCCACCTGCTGATACTGATTCCTCAGTACTAGTGGATGATGCCTCTAACAACGCTGGACCCCAATAGCTGGGTACCAATAGCATTCTTAAATTATTCCTTTGTGCAAGACATCAAAGGTATATGGTATATTGATAGCGGGTGTTCAAGACATATGACTGGAGACAAATCCCTGCTAACTCATTTCAAGGAAGAAAGATGACCTTCCGTAACCTTTGGTGGAAATAGAAAAGGATATACTAAAGGTTTTGGTATATTAACCAATGGTTAACAAAGTTCAAGCAAGTTGCATATGTTAAAGGACTGAAGAACAATCTTCTAAGCATCAATCAACAGTGAGATAAAGACTACACAGTAAAATTCTCGAAGAATTCATGTCACGTCCTTGACAAAGATGATAAGGTTGCTCTAACCGGTTCTCGTCTAGAGAATGTATATACCATTAATATGAATTCCTCTCTCACTATGAACAACTGCTTTTTCTCTAAAGCCTCGTCAGACATTAACTGGCTATGGCACAAACGGCTTTCTCATCTTAACTTCAAGACACTCAGCAAGCTGCCAAGAAATGATTTTGTCACTGGTCTTCCTCAACACTCCTTTGCAAAGGAATCTCTTTGCTCAGCCTCTGAAAAAGGAAAACACACAATAACTAGCTTTAAGTCTAAGCAAATCTCTTCAGTGACTGCACTTCTTCAGCTACTGCACATGGATCTCTTTGGTCCAGTCAACGTGCAATCCATAGCTGGAAAGAAGTTCACACTCGTCATAGTTGATGAGTATGCCAGGTACACTTGGGTCTTCTTCCTCAGATCTAAAGATGAAGCACCTGCAAAAATCATTTCGTTTATCAAGAAAATAGAAGTACTCAACAACATCAAGGTACGATCTATTAGAAGTGACCATGGCACTGAATTCAAAAACAGTACTATGGATAACTTCTTTGAGAACAAGAGAATCTCTCACAACTTTTATTTAGTGAGGAATCCACAGCAAAATGGGGTCGCTGAAAGAAGAAATTGAACAATCATAGAGGTTGCTCGATCAATGCTCAGCGAATTCTATCTCCCTACTCAATTCTGGGCTGAAGCTGTCAACACAGCTTGTTTCACTCAAAATCGATCGCTGATCGTGAAAAGATTCAAGAAGACAGCCTATGAACTTTTTCATGGAAGAAAGCCTTCTATAAGTTTTCTTCATATATTTGGTTGTAGTTGTTACATTCTCAACAATCGCTACCAACTTGGAAAGTTTGATCCCAAAGCTGTTGAAGGAATCTTTCTTGGATATTCTTCAGTATCCAAAGCCTTAAGAGTATTCAACAAAAGAAGACATACGACAGAAGAATCTATCCATGTCACCTTTGACGAATCTCAATCAGCTAATTCAAGACCAATCTTAAATGATGAGGATGAATTAGAAAATTGGATGTTCTCTCACTATGGACAACCTGAAGCTTCCTACAGTGCTCCCCTCAACACTGAATCCCCGGAAGCTGAAGATGATCCATTTATCATTCCAATAACAGCTAGTCAATCCAACGCATCTTCTTCAGAGATCGCTGTTGTGCCCATTAGCTGTATTCCTCCTTCTATTTCAAACACTGATCAATCAGTGAATGAAATGCCTTCAGTATCTGAACCTATTTCAGTCGCTGAATCTGAGGCTCCTTTAGCGATTGTCCCAATTGCTGAAGAAACTGCAGCTGAAGCCTCATCTTCTGTTCCTAAACTTACCTACCCAAATGAAATTCCTCTACCGGCTCAGCGATGGACAAAAGACCATCCAATTCATCAAATTCTTGATGATCCATATGCAGGTATCAAGACTCGTCGTGGTCTAGGTAAATCTGTCTTTTTGTCAACTTTTTTCTTTAGTTGAACCCAAGAAAATCAATGATGCAAGAGGAGCTCACTGAGTTTGATAGGAACAAAGTCTCGTACCTTGTCCTATGTACATCTGACAAATCAGTGATAGGCACCAAATGGGTCTATCGCAACAAGTTGGATGAATATGGTGTGGTAACCCGTAACAAGGCTCGACTTGTTGCTCAGGGTTATAGACAAGAAGAAGGGATCGATTATGATGAAACCTTCGCACCAGTGGCCAGACTCGAAGCAATTCGATTCTTCCTAGCCTTTGCTGCCCATAGAGACTTTAAAGTCTACCAAATGGATGTAAATAGTGCTTTACTAGATGGAAAACTTCAAGAGAAAGTTTATGTTGAACAACCTCCAGGGTTTCTTGATCCTAAGTATCCACACCATGTCTATAGGTTGGACAAAGCTCTTTATGGGTTAAAACAGGCTCCTTGTGCTTGGTATGATACATTTTCCTCATTTCTCATCTATGAGAAAATTTTTCGTGGGAAGATTGACCATATCTTATTTCTTAGGAAAGTTAAGGGTCACATCATTCTAGTCCAAATTTTTGTTGATGATATTATATTTGGTTCCACTAATCCCTCTTTGTGTTTTCGGTTTGCTGATCGCATGAAGAAAGAATATCAGATGAGCATGATGGGAGAACTAACCTTCTTTTTAGGTCTCCAAATCAAACAATCAGATAAAGGTATCTTTATCAATCAAAGTAAGTATGTTCGTGACAAGCTGAAGAAGTTTGACCTAACAAACAATTCATCTATGAAGACTCCAATGACTCCTCCACTCTCTCTCAACAAGGATCCAAATGGAAAGCCTGTAAACGTTACTGTTTATAAAGGAATGATCGGCTCCTTGCTGTATCTAACAGATAGTCGACCAGATATCATGTACTCTACATGCTTATGTGCAAGATATCAAGCTGAACCAAAGGAATCCCATCTGATTGCTGTAAAACACATCTATATCTGAAGGGAACTCCTAACAGAGGTCTTTGGTACCCTAAAGGTTCAGGCTTTGACCTAATCGGTTATTTGGATAGTGATTTTGCAGGTTGCAAAATTGATAGGAAAAGCACCACTAGAGGCTGTAAGCTTCTAGGTGGAAAGTTGGTGAGCTGGACAAGCAAAAAACAAAACTCAGTGCCTACATCAACAGCTGAAGCTGAATACGTAGCCGCTGGTAGTTGCTGTGACCAAATTCTTTGGATGAAAAACTAGCTGTTGGACTATGATCTTCAGTTTTCAAAAGTTCCTATCTATTGCGATAGCACTAGTGCTATTGCAATTGCAAACAACCCTGTACTTCACTCCAAGACCAAACATATTGAGATCCGATATCATTTTATCAGAGATCATGTTATGAATGGTGATATTGAACTTCACTTTGTTCCAAATGAGTACCAGCTCGCTGACCTTTTCACCAAGCCTCTTGATGAGACAAGATTCAACATCTTGATCAGCGAACTAGGGATGCTAAACACTGAAGACTAATCTTCAGCTATCAACATCACTCAGTAAGTGAAATGATTTAGTGCTCTATCTCTGACACTGAACTTTGAGTAAATATATCTATTCTCTCTAAGGTATGATTACTCCTCTCTTTTTCTTCTAAACTTAAAACCTTCATTGAAGCTTTCCTTCTTCAGTGACTAAAATTGTTTTAAAAGTTGGTTTCAGTGATTCTTCGCTCACTGACTATATATATAGGTATATCTTTATACTTATTCTCTTAAAAAATAAAAATTGATCATTGAAGCTTTTTGATCAGTGATTCAAAATTTTTAAATGCCATGATCATTGATTCTCTTATCACTGACACTGATGTCTTTAAACCTTTACTGAAGCTTTCCTTCTTCAGTGGCTAAAATGTTTTAAAAGGTTGCTTCAGTGTTTATTTAAAACACTGTGTGACTCTTCGTTTTCTTAAAAACTCTTTGTTTTTAAAAGAAAATAGTTAATGAATCGTCTTAATGACGACATTCTCTATTTACTATGCGCAACGCTTTGAGACGCGCAAAAAGTTACTGTCATACGCTACCTCATTTAATGTCATCCAATCATGAATGAGAACGTGCCGTTTTTCATCATGGCCCCTTTCCTCAACCGTCGTCTTTTCTCTCTCTCATATTATTCTATCTCCTCCTACCTATAAATATGAGACCTCTCCTCCACTTTTTTCTTTACGCTTTCAAATTTTCAAAGACGAAACCCTGTCAAAATTTCCAAAGCAAGAAACTCTCTCAACTTCTCAAGAACTTCTCGACCTTATTCTCTAATCTCCTAAGGTCAATACTTCTTCTCTTAAAATTCTTCTAAGAAATATGTTTAATCTTTTTAAGAAACTTGTTCTCTTGAAATATTAAACAATAATGATTATTTAACCAACTCTTACTTGGTTATAATCATATTTCTATAAACACATTCTACTTGAAAAACCCTAATCCTTCTTTAAGGATTTTTCAAAAGAAGTTTTTTTATTGGTTAAAAAACTTACCTATATTCCTCTCCATAATAAATCTTGGTTTTACTAACACCTATTTTATCTTATTCTTACTAAAAACAGATGGCTGCCATGAACGTTAGTTTCTCTCTCGATGAGGTGTCCTTCAAGGCCAACAACCACATTGCCTTGTTGGACATTCCCTCATCCAAGGCAGACTACCAAGAGGCAACTGACTTTCTCAAACAGTCGTCGCTCGGCTTCGCCCTCAACCATGAACCCATCATGGTTAAGGAACTTGACCAGCTGTTCTGGTTCACTACTGAGGTCGTGGATGTCGAGGTCAAGCATGGCCGACAAGTTGAACATGTCAACTTCACCTTCAATCGCATGGAAGTGAAGTTTGGCATGAACACGTTGAGGACGACTCTTCGCCTTCCCAAAGGCCCCTACGACAACGAACTCACAACGACCAAGATCATCGAGTGTCTCGATGCCATTGGCTATCAATGGCCAATGAAGAAGGACTCAAATGCTCCCATGAAGTCCTTATCGAAGATTAAGAAGAACAGGATGTCAGCGATCTGGAAATACCTATTCTCTCACTTATCAAGTCAATGGGTGGAAAGACTGGAGGTCAGGACCAGGCCTCTAGGATGTTGGTCACGGTTCCAGCATCTTCCTAAATCGAAATGTGACGCTGGCTGCTACGCTATAAGGGAAATAAGGTTGCGCCTTCACCAAGGCAATTGCTTTTGGTGTAGTGGGTAAGCGCTTGATCCTAACATAGGATCGCCTTGACGATTGGCGTTTTTGTGATTCAGCGTCGCAATATAAATTATGCTGCGGTCATTTTCGATGACCTGGTGCAAAAGCTGAACAAGCGCCAGCGAGAAAATGTGGTGCCTTACACCAGGTTTCTTTCTATGGTCTTCGCTAAGATATTTAGAGATAAATACTCCACGGAAGGTAACCTCCAGGTTTCCAATCTTGGATCCAGGATTTTGGATCATAGGCTGAGGGACAGTGATGTGACACTCTCTTCTATAGTATCCTTCACTACCTCCTCTCCTCAGGTGGCCAGGACAAGGGTAAACCCCCCCGCGTCTAGCCCAGCCACCAAAACCTCCTCCAAGCGACCTTCTTAACCAACTCTTGGTTCTCCTCAGAGAGCCAAGAAGGACAAAAAAGGGATAACCACGTCTCTGGCTGAAACCTCTCGACAGGTTTCAACTATTGAAACTAGCCTTAACCCTAAGGCACTTTTAGCTAACCCTCTTAGCTCTTCAGTGATTCCTCCCATCACTGTCGTATCAATAGCATCTACCCCAACCGCCTCAGTGACCCAAATCACCGAAGGTGTGAATATCAGCGGCGCCACCGCTGAACACCCACGTCTCTTCTCAACCATTTTCTCTTCTCCTCCTTCCTTGGTCTTTACACGTGTTGATGATGTATCAGCAACCGTCATCCCTTATACTGAAACACGAACCACTGGACCTGAGGTTGCTCCTCTCGATGCTCCTCAACATACAGATGTCCATCCTCTCGAGGATATCTTTGCTCACGCTAGTGACAATCCTTTGGATGTCATTGATGGCCCCTCAGGTATTCCATCTTCCTACCCTTTCATTTCTACTAACCCTGAGCGTCTTGTTGCCCACCCTTCCTCTATTGCAGGTCCTTCTTCTATGCCTCAGCCAGACGCCGAAGAAGAGGAGGAAGAGGACGGGGAAGATAAGGAAGAAATAGGGGAAGATGATGCTATCGACGAAGACGAGGATTATAACATGGCGTCAGATGTCAAACTCCACCTCCCTGCCGTTGATTCCATTTACTGCAAGATGGCTGAAGTTCACCAAGAGATGCCCCGCAAGGCTGAACTTAAAGCGGACCTCTCGGCTCTCAAAGCAGACGTTCAAGAAGCACAGAGTCATCTCTTGACTCTCCAGGAAGCTGTTCGAGCCAATACTGAAGCCATTGCTGTTCTCTGCAGCAGGGCTGATGATGCTCAGACTCTCTCCCTTCAGCAGACGGAACTTCTTCAACAGATCCTGGATGCTATCCATCAACCAGCTGTAGTGATCCTGCCTTCCTTGTCTACTGATGATCGCGCTCAGCTCTATGAGACGCGTGATGCAACGACAACTCTAGCCTCTACTCTGTCAAGGCTAGAGGAAATGATGGTTCTCTAGCATCAGCGCGTGAACGAACTCTCTGGCTTATACTCTCAAGTCTTAGCCAGAGAAGGGAAGATGAGGTCCAACGCTGCTGGACCATCTGATGCTGCTACTGCTCCAACATTTTCTGCAGTTGAAGTTGAAGCTCCTAGAGCTGAAGTTGTTGCTGCTCCTGTAATCCCGACCCCCGAAGCTATTTCAGCTGAGGCAGTCGATGCCATCCCAAGAGAAGATGCTCTTCCTATCATCTATGCTGCTGGTGATGATGATGATGAAGATGAAGAAGATGATGATGAAGATGACGAACCTGCTATCCCAGACCCTGGAAGTGATCTAGATGGTGATGATGACGATGATGATGAAGATGACTTTAGCACCAAGTATCAAAAGCCATCAACCGCCCCCAAGGGTGTCACCCTTAGGGATTCTGCATCCCAAAGGGAGCAAAGGGAAGGAGAGTCCGCTCCATCAAAGAACCAGGACCACAAGTCTAAAGGCAAAGCGGTCGCTGAAGAAGGAAATCTGAAGGTTCTTTTCAATATCTCTCAACCCTTATTTGAAGACTTTACCTCTCAGGTAGTAGTCACTTCACTGTATCAACTGCAAATTCCATCAACTACCTGCGGTCGACTGGAGTGGGTCCCTAAAAACCCTATCTCCAGTACTCCCACCGACTAGTAGATAGCTCAGCTAAAGGAGTCACTCGATCAGACAAGAGTAAAAAATCCCTATTCGTACCTCTAGTGGTGGTGAGTTTGACATCTTTTCAGAAGCTGAAAGACTCGAGGCATTAAGGGTTGAAGAAGAGCTAGAGCTTCARAGGAAGCAGACTGGAGACAGCCTAAAGCTGGCCAAGTCACTAGCTGAGAAGATTCTACCCAAGAGAAAGTGCAAGAAGAAGGTGAATGCTGTCCAAGCCCAGGCTAAACTTCTTTCCATTACAGAAGCTGAGCATGAGAAGAACCTGAAGCTGTCTGAGTGGGACAAGCGCTGGAGCCAAGCAAAGCTGAAGAAGAGAATTAGTCCTCACCCGATCAAGAGCGTCAACATCAGCGGACAATTCAAAAACGATGGAACTCTTTTCTCAATGCTCATCACCAGGGACAATCTCGACACCATCACCGAGTCTAGACATAAGCCGATTATCAAAGACATCATCAACGATCTCATCAAAAGGATGTCCAGATATGTCGCAGTCCCTGACATGCCATCTCTGAAGAAAGGTGGAAGGAAGAAAAGACTCTCTAGTCCTAATGACGGACCATTCCTAAGGAACAAACATGAAACAAGGTTCTCCTTAGATGAAGTCCTGAAGGAATACGAGAGTATAGACATTTCTATGCTGAATCTTGATCTGCCAGAGAAGGGTCCCTATATACCCAACTCCGTGCACTTCAAACCTGAGTTAGGAGTTATATTCCTTGACTATGAAGGTGAAGTAAGATTTCAGAGAACGTCTGAGCTACATCTATGCCCAATGGGATATCTGATTTATCTAATGCTCTGGGTAGATGCTAGCTTGCAAGGAAAAGCTGTGGACCGAAAGATACGAAAAGAGTTCCTACATCGAAAGAAGCTTGGAGAAGATGTACCTGGCTACATTAATCTGAATATCCTAGACTAGTTTATCTTTCTTTGTAGTATTGTCCATATTTTCTTTTGTAATCTACTTACTATGTCCACTTTCAGTGATTAATCTTCTAGTATGTAAGAATTAGACATGTACTGAACAACTTTTAATATTTCCAATAATATAATATAAGTGTTTCTTGTACTTCACTGAAAAAGATCAAAAAAAAAAGTAACAGGGACACAAGTCTATGAGTTCCAGTGTTACTTTTTCACATTCACTGACAATCTATAAGTCAGTGAATAAGCTTTCAATTTCAGTTTCTATTCTTGTAACATTTCTTAAATGTAACTTAAGAAAATTCTTCAAGTAAAGACTGACTCACTAAAAAAGATTCCAAAATAGTCAAAAGGGACATGTACTTTATATTTTCTTACTATTATTTGATAAGACAACTTTCTTTATGTTGTCTTCTTATCATCAAATAGAAGGAGATTGTTGATCCTCTCTCTCAGTGATTTGATGATAATCCTTTTTACCTTATATGAAGTATTTATGTGTCTGTTTTTCAGTTCCAGCAATCATCACTGAGTCTGTTCAGTGATCGTTGAAGAACTTGCATTGTAAATCTAATCAGCGACAACGATACTTCAAGAAGACAACACTCACACCAAAGAACCTTCAGCGAAAGTCGAAGACTGAAACTGAAGATTAGAGACTGGCGAGTACGTGATCTGAAGCGGTATTCAGTGATTACATGCCTGTCTACATATGTGTGAAGATTGCCCAGGCCTCTACGAATGCTGAAGAGACCTCCAGGTTATTCCAGCATTCAGCGATCAAAAGAAGCTTGTTAAGCACAATTGAATTTTTCTTGTCCTTATACACACAAAGGACAAAACCATACCCTTTCTAAAAGTTAGTACAATATGGAGCCGACTAGTTGACTATTACCCACCAACTTTGTGAAATGATGTCTGCTCATGAATAGGCTTTTGTACTATTCACTGTGGCAAAGGACAAGCCTTCCCGTTAAGGCTTGACACACGTTCTAACCCTACTACATTGCATTAAATATGCATTTAATGCAACAGATATAAATTGATGTGTTTATCTCCATGCAGAGATACATCTTTATAAAAAAGAAAGAACACACATCTAAGAACAAATATACACTCATCTTCAAGAGCAAGTTAGAATCCCTCTCATTGTATTCTAAACAAGTTCTCTCCCAGATAGAAGTTACTTTCTTCTATTTCTTTAACAACAAATTTTTTCTTATTTGCTAAGATTAAGTGTGTAAACTTTAGATTGTTTAGATAGGTTTTTTCTTACCTTATTTTTCCGCAAACAATCTTGTAAAATTTGTATTGATCTTCTCTTATCAATATTTATTTTAAATTTGAAAATACTGTGTTTGTATTCACCCCCTCTACAAACTGTTATACACATCTTGTAGACCCTAACAACTTCATTAATCAACAAATGAAGAAAAGGGGGAAGAAGAATGTCGTGCATGACTGTAGAGGTAAGATTTTATTATACATCGTTTTACTTGGAAAATGGTATAATACATGATCTGGGACAAGTTTAAAGTGGATTTTGATGAAACCCTACGTTTTCTGCTTCATCGTAATTTGATTTCACTATTCTTATTGATCGGGAAATCTTGTTTCTTTTCCTGTTTTGCTGATTTTGTGTGTTTGATTGGTTTGCTTGGATGCCATCTATGTATTTATCGTAGAAAACCATATCATGATAATAAGTTAGGGTTCGTGAAAAATTTAGAGAAATAATTGTTTTATGATCTAACTATGCAAGCTACTGCTTGTGCCCAATACTTGAGCCTTGCTTTCACATCTTCAGGATGATCATCTACACAAGTTTTTAACCCAATTAGAGTTAGACCCACATCATGTTCTGCAATATGTGTGTCTATATGTATATACATTGGTTATATACATAAGATGAGTTTCTGGCGAAAATTCCAAAAAATATAAACTGATGAACACCCTAATAACCATTTATTTAAATGGTATGCATATGTGTACACAAGTAATTGAATACGTTTCTTAGATTGGACAATGTACTTGTATGCACTGTACCCGAGAAATTATTTGTATGAGCAGATGAATAGTTATCAAATTTTCTTTTATTTGCAGTTTCCCAGGAAAACATTATGTTTTGTAAAACCGTGAGATCATGAAATAACATTGAAACTTCATGTCAAGAAGTTGGTGACGGTAAAAGAACATCAAACATTCACTGCAAAAAACATTGTGAGTTGTTTATGGGATTGTGTTCACTTGACACCATACTGTTTTTAACAAATACCGTGGCCACTTTATTACATTTGAAGTTTCACAGCAAAACGTCATGATGGTAAAAAAAAACCCAAATATTAACAACAAAAACATTGTGAATAGTGTTATGTTGTGAAAGATTTACAAGATTTAGTGTTATTCATGTAGAGTCACACATCTCACATGATCATAGTGTATATATGTATATATATATATATATATATAATTGCATAAAATCCATATAATAAGCATGTATAATGAAGGTTTTGGGCACAATTTGCTGGTAACCAACCAGATCTGATTGAATTTTAATCAAATTCGAAAGAACAGATTCAGAAACACTCACCAGGAGTGGAGATCTTCCAATTAGCAATCGGAGCCGAGGGTGGTGGCGGTGACGCGGTTTCTTTGTTAAATCCGTTTCACTATTAAAATATAGATTGTTGTTGTTTCCGAATCGAATTTGTTTTTGATGAACACAGACAAATAGATAGGCACTGGGAATTGGGATCAAATCATTTAACATAAAACAAAAATAGAACATAGTAGACTAATAGATAATCCAATTTAGATATCCAAACAGACTCATTTGAGCATACTAACATTCATAAAAAGCTAATAAATGCCCCTCCGATCAAGTGTTTGTGTAAGATTTTCTTTACAGTATCTCATTGATGAAAAAAAGGTCATCAAAATTAGCTCTCAATAACAGAACCTTAGTTTATAAAGCCAGACAGAGGAAAGCTGAAAGTGATGGAAGGCCATGTGAAAAACACTCTTATTGAGAGCCTATTTTGATCAGAAACAAATTTGGGATGGCCAGACTCTAATCCATCACCCATACTTGAAACCTACTTTAGAAAATTCGAAAACCTACTTTGAAAAAAATATGCATCCCACAATAAATGTCAAATGAATTTATGATCATAGGGAAACGATAAGATGGCAGGCACAATTGAGTAGCTTGCCTAACTTATGGATCCTCATAGATTGCACTGTCTTCATATGGATTCTCATAAATTGCACTATCTTCAAAATTCAAGATATTGCATGTACTTCAGGATCAAAATTTTATTTACTCCATCGGTTAAACAAAAACATAAAWTTCGATTTGATGACGCRRTTTCATTGTTAAATYCGTTTCACTATTATGATAATGTTTTCGGTTCATRAATATGTGTTTTGGCTTAGTGAGACTARAATTTGATGAAACACTACGTTTATGGCATAATATATGATTTGGCATAATATAGGTTTATATGTTTTAAACTTCTGTTAATGTCATGCATATTAAGATCTTAAACATTAAGCAATTAATGCTATGTATTTTAGTATTTGCTTAAAACCTCTAACAGTGACTCTCATGGATCTTAAGAACTTAGATAGAATTTGATGAAACCCCATGTTTTATGGTATTCAAACTTGTATTTTGGAGGTTTCATTGTTAAAACAGGTTCATATGTATGGTAAACAGTAAACATATGTATGAAACCCCTGTTACTTTCATCCATCTCAAATATATACGATTTTGCATAAAATATGATTTCGCATAATATATGATTTGGCATAATTAATGATTTGGCATACTATAGCTTCATAATAAATGATTTGGCATAATATAGGTTCATAACATATGTGTTGTAAATTCACATACACTAATGCCATGTATACCTTCAGATATTGATGTTGTTTAGCACCCAAACCCTGGTAAGTTAAAGAAATTGAAGATTACTATAAACAAAACTTCCTCATCGGGCCATGGTAACACAAAAACTGCTTCCCCACATAAACGCTTGGTGAAAACAGCAGAAACCAATACTTCAGAGAAACCAGTTGGATTTGTTGAAGAGGAGGTGGATATTGAGTTCAATGATCAAAACATGAAGAAAAGTGGGAAAAGATCGTTACTCCTTCCGTCAGAGGTACAGTTGCAATACATGTCCTTTTTATTGAATATTTGGCGAAATATGTATTATTTTGTTCTAGTTAATGGATATTTAGATGAAAATTGGTTCCTCAACCAACTAATGCAACTGTATAGCAATAAATATATAAAAATTTATTGCAACCTGTTTCATACCATTCTACAACCTGTTTCATACAAGTCTGAATATTTTCATTCACTGTTTTATTGAATTTCATTATATTTATATATTATACTTTTGATGAAAAAACATATTTTCACACACTAATGTCCAACATTATTATTTTTTAGGTAAAACTTCTTTGAAAAAGATGAAGGATGCATCACAAGAATTGCCCAAAGAATTAGATGGTATGCATCTAGTATAACATACTCATGTAGTTCCATTTGAACCATTCTTTTTAAATTGGTTCACTTCTTCAAAAATCCGTAATGAATTTATTAGAGTTTGTTTGTTTTTTTCTTTTACCATAATGTTAATATAAGAAATAAGATTTTTATGATTATTACATGAAACTTAATATGTTTTAATTTTTCATATACTAATATATTGTATATCTTCAGATAGTGATTTTGTTCAAGACCCAACCCTTAGTATGCTAAAGAAAGTGAAGGTTACAACATCCAAAAAAGCCTCATCGAGCCATGGTCAGACGAAACATGTTCCCCCAAATAAACAACCGGTAAAAGTAGTAAAAACCAATAAAGGACCTCAGCAGGCAAAAGGTAGAACAAATCTTACATTTTTCAAAATTTTTAAAATACATACAAATGCTAATTAATATATTGTTGATCTTCTCTCTTAGTGGTTTGATGATAATCCATTTTTACCTATGTACGAAGTATTTATGTTTATGTCTTTCCAGTTCCAGCGATCTTCACTGAGTCTGTTCAGTGATCGTTGAAGAACTTGTATTGTAATTCTATCAGCGACAACGATACTTCAAGAAGACAACACTCACACCAAAGAACCTTCAGCCAATGTCGAAGACTGAAACTGAAGATTAGAGACTGGCGAGTACGTGATATGAAGCGGTACTCAGTGATTACAAGCCTGTCTACATATGTGTTAAGACTGCCCAAGCCTCAACGAATGTTGAAGAGACCTTTAGGTATTCCAGCATTCAGCGATCAAAAGAAGCTTGCTAAGCATGATGGTTGTTTTCTTGTCCTTATACACACAAAGGACAAACCCATACCCTTTCTAAATGTTAGTACGGTACGGAGCTGACTAGTTGACTCTATTGCCCACCAACTTTAGGTAAAGATGTCTGCTTATGAATAGGCGTTTTGTACTATTCACTGTAGCAAAGAACAAGCCTTCCCCTTAAGGCTTGACACACGTTCTAACCCTACCATATTGCATTAAATGTGCATTTAATGTAATGGGTATAAATAGATGTGTTCTATCTCCATGAAGAGATACTCTAACTCTTAACCTAAACCTTACTCTGAGCATCCTTGAGCTTAAGTAAAAAGAACACACATCTAAGAACAAATACGCTCATCCAAGAGCAAGTTAGAATCCCTTTTATTGCATTCTAAAAAAGTTCATTCCTAGAAAGAACTTACTTTCTTCTATTTCTTTTACAACAAATCTTTTCTTATTTGCTAGGTTTAAGTGTGTAACCAAAGATTGTTTAGATAGGTTTTCTTACCTTATTTTTCCGCAAACTGTCTTGTAAAATTTGTATTGATCTTCTCTTTTCAATATACATTTTAAATTTGAAAATACTGTATTTGTATTCATCCCCCCCTTCTACAAAATGTTATACATATCTTGTAAACCCTTACGGGATCAACATATATGCACGAGTTTTGGGTAACCCAACACGTAGTGGGGTTCAAGACAATGAGAGGATACACAACGAAGCCGATCAAAAAGGAATAAATCATGAGCTGGACAAAGGCATTGAAGATGAACCATCATCTGAAACGAGTGAAATACAATATCGTGTATTAAGAACTAGGACATCTTCAAGGACATTGCATGAACCAGTGCACACACTTAACGATTCCCAATGGACTGCCGTTAAGAGTATGGGATTAGGGAGTCTACTTGACATTAAAATAGACGGGGTCCCATCTCGATTGGGTTTCAATGTTGTAGATAATTTAGATACTACGAATATGAGGCTGAATGTTAGACACGGTTCAATTCCAATTACAATACCATCCATTCATGACTTACTAGGCTTGATGACTGGGGGGATTGATATACTTAGTACTCAACAAGAAAAACCTGAGTCAAATCTTAATGACATGTTTAGGAAGCAATTCGTTAAGAAAAAGATGAGACCAAAGGATGTGATGGAACTTATCCAAGGTTCTGGATATGCATCTGGTGCATTCAAAATCAATTTCTTGGTTTTGTTTGTAAACTTGATGGTAGATTGTAATCGCATGGGGTGTTGCAATCTTAGTTTTTTGTCTTCCATTGAGGATGAGAAAATGATACGTGAGATTGACTAGTGCAAATACATATATGATATGTTGAAAATGAGTAAGCACAACTGGAGCAGAACAAGTGATATATGTTTCTACGCCGAGCCACTTACTTATTTGATCGTAAGTGCATTTACTTGTTTATTTCGCATAATCTCTTTCAATTAAAGTCTAAATATCCGCTTGTTTTATTTTTTACTCAGTTACTATACGTGGAGTCAACTATATGGCCAGATGAAGTAGTTGACCACATTAGACCAGCTACAAGCGGATGGAGCTTCGAGATGTTAAGAAAACGTGAGGCTTGGGAGATTGCCAATGGAGGATTTGGATCGGCTGAATTGTTGGACGAGACAAGAAAGGTGGAAAGAGAGGTACTTATCTACCTTTAATGCATGAAACGTGTCATGATGAGTAAACAAAGGAAAAATGAAATGGTACTAAATAGTCTCTTAATATGAAAAAGCACATCTGAACCAACATATGAAACCTTTTCAATTAGTCAAGAAACTTATTACTCGTTATATGAATTTGTTCCAGTTGCTTAGTACGCATTATACGAATCTGTTTCACTTGATGACTGTGTTTTCAGTACACGATTCTCTTCAATATTATGATAATGTTTTCAGTACATGAATCTGTGTTTTAGTATAAGAATCTTTTTTTAGTATATGAATCTGATTATGAGGATGCACATGTTTCACTATTATCATGATATGAAATGGTGTCAATGTTCTTCAGTACATGAAACTGTTTGCACATATGATTTTGTTTTCATTACATGAATCTAGATGAATCTGTATCACTATGTAAATGGATGAACCTGTTTTTAGTATATGAATCTTACTCTGTGGATGAACATGTTTCACTATTATCATAATATGAAATGGTTTTACTGTCTTATGTAATATGAAACTGTTTGCACAAATGATTATGTTTTCATTACATGACTCTAGTACAATCTGTATCACTGTGTTACTTGATGTACCTGTTCTTAGTATACAATCTATATCACTGTGTTACTTGATGAACCTGTTCTTGAGTACATGAAACTGTTTGCACAGATGAGTTTGTTTTCATAGCCTGAATCTAGATGAATCTGTATCACTGTGTCAATGGATGAACCTGTTTTCAGTATATGAATCTTACTCTGTGGATGAACATGTTTCACTATTATCATAATATGAAATGGTTTCATTGTCTTGGTTATATGAAACTGTTTGCACAGATGATTCTGTTTTCATTACATGACTTTAGTACCATCTGTATCACTATGTTACTTGATGAACATGTTCTCAGTATATGAAATGGTTTCACTATGACTCACCTGTTACTAATTCAACAGCCTATACAAAAGTTTTTCCAATATATGAACCTGACAACCATGCCAAATATTAACCAAACATTACATGAACCATTATCTGAACCAACAGTTACCGTCATGCATCTTGAACCGCATGCAACTGTAGCATACAGTAAACTAGTTCATGTACTTATTCTTGCAGCCTGATTAGTTTGTTAGTTATTCCTAACCATTATTATTTATCAAAGGAGTTTTCCAATTGTTTGTCTTGCTATGATTTATAGAGGGAAATCAACTTGATTAAAGACATGATAGGTCATATACTTGCTACAAAGTATCATGGTGATGAAGCTTTCATAAGTCTTACTGGTGAGCTCAATGATATTTTCAGATCCTTTACGAAGCATGAATCAAGTCGCGAAGCAATACCCGATAATGTAGCTTCGGCAGTTGTTGGTGCATCAAGTGGCATATGTGTTGGCCAACGTGGTAGGGATGAAACTAGAACTGAAAATGACTTGATTCTAACACCATTGGCACAATATTGGTTCAATCAAACCTTGCATAAAATATGTGATGAAACAGTCGAGAAATTAATTTTGAGCAAAGAACACAGCAAGGAAGCATTAGATTTACGGCCTCCACAATTCGACTTGGGAATCAGCCCGACCAAGACAGTAGAATCGTCGCCTGTTACAAAGCAAGTAGAAAGGATAAAAGAAAAGGTGTTTGCATCGTAGATGATGCAACATTAAAGAAATGCAACAGGTTCACTAGATGGCATAATGGAAACGATACCAAAAATCACCTGAAGTCAACGTACGTTACAGCTTCACGGAGGAGTGTTCATTTGGGAGATCACTTAAGATCACCATTCGTAAGGCGAGCTATAGACATGAAGGTAAGTGCGGAAGATAAACATATACACGAGTGGGCGCTGACAGAAAATGGTTCAACATTGTAAGAATATGTTTATTTAATTTTCACTGTATGAAACTGTTATCAAATGGGATTTTTAAAACTGTATCAACAGCAAATATTGAGACTAATATGGGTATGTTTATGTTGCACAACTGCAGTGACATTGTATTCGAATTGGAGAATGACACTAATATATTGCGGGGCTATTGGGCAAGCCTAGCATCCAAATCCATGGTGTACACCAATGTTATTGATGGATGGGATGAACTGCTAAACCACGAGGAAATGTATCGAAGCCGTGACTTACCTCATCGGTATTTTTTCAATACAAGTGTCTTGGTAAGATCTATATAAATATGTAGTATGTGCAATGAAACAAACCATCGATTTACGAATAATCTCTGATTACGTAACTAATACACAAGGAGATCCGAAGCTAAGGACTTAGCAGGCCGATTTCAATGTTCTGTATGACATTTTCAGCAATAACTTGGCTAAATCAGTTCGTTTTGACATGAACGTTCTGAAAATGCAAAATATGGATCTGGTATGGTCAGCTTTTATATATTTTTTTTCATTTAAAACTAAATAAACCTTTTTCTTGTCCATGAGATTACGTAACCTTTAAACCCACACAGGCTTTCTTCACTATTATGGACTGTGGTCACTACTACTTGGTGGTGTTTAACTTGAAGAACCCCTCAATTGTTGTAATAGGCAACCGATTTTGGAAAGGATGTCCGATTGAAGACGATATGGGTTTGTATGAACACGTTGTTGACATATTAGTAAGTATACTCACTGAACATTCACTCTCATACTAGATATTTCTTTATGCATTATATTTTACAATTGAGTATTGGTTTTTTCAGCATCGCCTAATGATCAAGCACCTAAAAGCTGTACAACATCCAATTTGGCAAGAAATCGATGAAACGGGGCATGAGCGCTTGCAAATGAGTTGGCAAACTAAAGAGAACTTATATGATGGTGGTGTGTTCTTGATGAGGCATATGGAAACTTGGATGGGAGATGAAAGGTCATGGAAGACCGGTTTCACTACCGAGGGGCCGCATCAAAGAAACCAACTAACAGATCTAAGGAAGAAATACACGCCAAAGTTAGTACTTAGTAATTTTAGCAAAAAAAGGGATTGCGAAGGAGGTTGATCAGTTCCATGCAATGGATCCCGAAGTTAAACAAAAATCAATAGAACAGGCACAAGCAACAAAGAGATCTGGCATAGGTGTTGTAATACCCCATATCACATATTGCATGTAACATATACTTCATACGAAAGAAATACATGTTTATACACCACTTAGGTCCCACAGTACAAGTATCTACCAGTATAAAATACATGGCTCAAAAATTCAAAATACTTTTTTGTACTAATCATTGTTCATCAATCAAAACTATACATCATAAGCAATTCTTTATGTAGATAAGCATTTAGGAAAATATCACATTTTCTCCTTCCCCTTACCGTCCGTACCTCCTGCAATACATAGTTAAAATCACAAAACGAGGGTTAGACCGAAAGGTCTAGTGAGTTACCCTATTTAAGTTATTGCAGGGTGATAATCACCAAAACTTTTTAAATAAAACAACTTTTAACATATATAATCAATATATGAACAAATGGAGCATATTACCAGTTCCTTCCCCTTTTCAAGCCAAGCATTCATCTTTTCAAATAACATACCTTTGAACCAATCAGGTTTCATATAATGCCACTTTTAAACCTTTTCTAATCAAACAAGGTTTATTTAAAGTTTCAGGCCAAACCTGTTATTTTCTCCTCAATAACATCCAGACTACGATTTCCAATAAGAACCTTGATCCTAAATATCTAAATCACAAAGAAATAAAGATTCCAAACCACGATAATCTTAAGGGATATAATAAAAAGAGTTATATCATTCAACACACATACAAATGTCACCCTTATATCAAATGTACACCTCTCCTTGATATGCCACCCTTATCCCATGGTGCCGCTCTCCTTGATATGCCACCCTTATTTCCTCATCAATACATTTTACAAAAACAATTCCAAATAGATCGCAGTCAATGGAATTATTATCAATCCAAAATCATTTATATCAAAWTTTCCATTTTATGATAAAATAACAATTTTTATCAATCAAGCACAAGACATAGTACAAATCCGGTCAACTTGGCTTGGCCGGACTTCATCTCCGGTCAAGTCTTGGCCGGTTTATCAAATTCGGACAACACATCGCTCAAGGCTTATTCGATTTAACACTTAGAATAAATTCCAACACTTTTGTCCGGATAACAAGTCCGGACAATACATCGCCTAAGGCTTGTCCGATAAAATAAAATAATTCGGACATCATTTAGTCGTATTCCTACTTCTCCATTCAAAATACTTGGTATAAACTCAATAATCATAAGTCGCTCAACACTTGTTCGGTTTAAGACTAAACTGTTTAAGCCTTAACCGGTTTAGGGTTTAAATCGCCCAACCCTTATCCGGTTTATGGTTTAAATCGCTTATGCCTTGACCGAATTAAGGCTAATCTGCCTAACAGTTGTCCGGTTTAAGACTAATCTGGACAACACTCTAGTGAATAACTTTTAAATCAAAAGTAAAGTTCTATACCCAATTATACAATTATGAAGAGTTAAAAAGTAGTAAGAATCACTCACCTTATGTAATTTCTTTTGAAACTCAGATGAATCCAACTTCTTGAAATCAGTCTATAAGCAATTCGGTCAAACTCTTTTTCAAATATCACTCTGGTTTTTCTTTCAAAATAGTCAAGAGGTTTATTTGAAACCCTCACTACCTATTTATACCCCTTTCTATAAAAAGAAGGGCGGTTTAACAGCCCCTTATTATGCATGCCTCCCCCATGCATGTATACATAACATTTCATGCATATAAATACATACAAACTCATGCGTACATATCTATGCATATGACTAATCATGCGCACACATCTATGTTTTTCAGATTATACATAAAATACCCATACTTATATGATCAAATATAACAATTTATCATGCTGTCACGTAATCATATATAACAAATAATCACGTATTCATTACCTGAGGTGATAACCAAGATTCAGTTATCACAGACGTTCTCGTTAATTAGAACAAGCCATAGATTTAGTTTTGGTCCAATAAGGACACTTTTTTGGGTTTTTTTGGAGGTTAGGAACTGAATTTTATCCTATACTTAGGAGTCACTTATGTTTGGTTCATTTTGGTTTGACTAAACTGATGTGGGTCTTTATACGTACCCAAAACCTTGTTAAGCTAGGTAATGTGTAGTCAAGTCTGCTTTATAATCAACCTTCGTTGTGTGTCTCTGTTTATCGTACTTGTGCTCTATCTTTCATCATGAAACTATTTCATAGTATTCACGCTTGAGAAATTCAAGGAAAAAAGGAAACATGATCATTTCAGAAAATGATACTATGAAACAAATGCATCACTACCCAAATCAATGAAATTGCTATAGGAAACATATGTCATTTCATGTTCTCAGTACATGAGTCTGTTTCATTTTTATTATAACATACATTTGTTCACTGTTAGTGAAATTGTTTCACTATCTGCCAAGTAAACCCCATTTCTTTAACATGAAAGATTAAAGACATCAACCATCACAACATCCATTATATGAACCTGTTTCACAACTATAACACTTTACACAATATATGTACCATTATACAAAACACCAATTATTGTAATTGATTTACAACCGCATCAATGTCATCTACACAAATTTTGAAACTCTTTCATATTTTTTTTAATTTACAATAAGGCATTACATGGTTTCACTGTTTGCTTCCATTAATCATTTTATGGTCAAACTATTTGATACTGTTTAAGTTTAAAAAATTCTAGGAAACAAGGAAACTACATTAGCAAAAAAATTAAATTTTGCATCAATGTCATACATAAAAGTTTTGCAACCTGATCAAGTTTCATTAAATTTGTATCCATATACCATATCATAGAAATTCATAACCATTAAAAGGAACAAGATCATCCAAAAAAATTGAAGATGCAAAACAATTTCATCAATAAAGGTTGATAAGATCAAACAAATGAAACAAATACGAGCGTTCCCTAACAGATGAAACCAATCTAATTTGAATAACTAAACAATTATTTCGTACCATCGCCTTTTGATGAACAACTGCGAGAATCATGCCAACCCATTTTCTCACAAGTTTTGCACAATATTTTGGGTTTCTTTGCATTGATGGATGCCCTCTTTGACATACCAACAAGATGCTTCCCGATTCCACAACCTTTAATAGGTATCCCGGTTGAGGGTAAGATATCAACTGATTCAAGTTCGGAAACACACAAGAGCTCCTAAATATCATTTCTCTTATGTTCAGTACCTGTCAATATAAGAACATCGATTGAAATTTCATCACCCAACTGTTCCAAATTGTTCCACGAACTTTGTCAACGAATTCTTATCATTACGTACATGCCCAATAATTAGATCAAACATTGATATAGCCTGGTTGATCATAACTTGCTTCTCAACATCCATTTCACCATACCTAGCACGAGCCGACAATAACTCAACGGGAACTGACTCTCGTCTCCATCACGGCAAAATGTATTTCTCAGGAATAGATTGCACCTCAGAATTTAACATTACCTTAAACGCGTGGCGACATAATATACCATTGCAAACAAAATGGTTGCAACTACAATCAAAAGACTCTTCCCTTTTATCATGAACCACCTAGCGTATCATGAAATAACAGAAGAAAAGTTAGAAACAAATATTATGAACTCCGATTCTAATCAATTAATTTCAAAATAAAATCGAAAAATTGATCATGACCTTGTACGTAGCTTTAACCTCAGAATTCTTGTTCTTATACGTAATACTGTAAATCATCTTATCACCGACCTCTACGACGTCGACAACCCCACAGAACCATATTGCCTTGTTCATTTCCTTTTGTACATAAAAAAATCGTTTTCGTGTACAATTTCATTGTTTGCGCTTCAATTTTAGATGCTGATAACAATCTAGGTATCGTAGTTCTAGTAGCAACCTCAAGGGGAACAGTGTTCTTTCCTTTAACTTTGATTGCATCGTCGAAAGTGTTAAGAAAATAAAAAAGATCATTTCAATACTTCGTATAAACATTAAAAAATGCGTTAATACTCTGAGACCTGGAAGTCGTTTTCATCAGACCAGACATAGGATAGTTCTTGAAGTAGGCCGAAATCCAAGATTCTCTTATTGCATGCATTTCTTCAAACCATGAGTGGCCCCGTAAGCCATACTCATCCATCATTTCATTCCATTTTTCCTAAAAAATTTCAGGACCTATGTGCACATTCCATACGAGCTTGTTGAATTCGCTTTTGAACGGGGTGCTATGGGCTAAATGATCATTAATCTACACGGTGAAACAAGCACACAATCAAACAATAAACAAACCCTTGTATACATATGATATGTTTTGGAAAATTTTCCAGATGAAACATATATTAAACAAACATATGTGTGCATATATTAGAATTCAACTCAAAAGATCAAATTAAACATACTTTGTCCTTCACTTTTTTGGTTATGTGCCATATACACAATCAATGGGTAGCTGATAAGTATCAATTTTATTTGATAATTTTACACTTTTTCTTTGCTTTATTTACCCATTTTAGTTTTCCAAAATTCCGCAAATTGAGTCTTTTTGTTTTATTTTTCTATCTTTTTTTGTTGGAGATAAAGTGATATGACAAACATGTTTACTTCTTGGATATGTGCTGATTTTTGGAAAAATAGCCATGTTGATAGGTATTTGGCTGAATCATGCTACAACATGTGCTGCCAACGATTCCAAGGGCACTTTGGAGAATAGTACGGGGAATCTTTTGAGGTCAAATCCCCTCTTTTCGCAGCCCATCTTCTGTAGATTTTAAGATCTCATGATACAAATTTAAGATCTGATTTTTGTGGTTATCTAGGTAGCATGGCTTTACCCATTGGACTATGTAAAAAAGTTGGGTAAAACCTTTATCTTTTGGTCCTTGTCCTCCCTTCTTCCACTATATAAAGGGGGAGGCTTGACATTGTAAAAACAAGTAATTATAGGTAAGCAATTTTAGAGAAACAATCTAGAAAGAATTTTGAAGTAGTTACTTTGAATGTTGAAGGTTCTTTTGGGTTTAAAGTTGTGTTTGGAAGTATTTTACTTTTGTTCTTTATAATTCCTCTTTATATTTATTTCTTCTATTATCTTTTATTCTCTTATGCTCTACTTATTATGCTTTATTATTATTCATGCAAGTAATTTTTCTATTCTAAGTATTGTTAGTCGCTTTTATAATTCCACTTAGCATTTATTTCTTCTACTTTAATTTCCTTTCTTATGCATTAAGAGTTTTATTTTATACTTGTTGCATATATGTCTGTTTTGACTCGAATGAATGTTCTGAAGAAACCTCAATTAAGTTATGTTATAGAAAAAGAGGATTCTTGCGTTTTTACCCTTCTGCTGAGAAAGCATTGCTTTCTCGGCTCATTTCTTAAGATACTTCAATTGGTACATGCAAGAAATAGGCCAATTTAGCGGCAATTAATTTTTCAAGTATGTTAGGCTAAAAATATAGCTTGGGTGTTGGGTGACGTTAAGAGAAAAACCGATTCCGTTTGTAGAAATATAAATTATAAATCTTTACAACTACATCATTCAAGTTTTTATTGCAAAAACATCATCCATGGACAAGTTGATCACTTGTTTAAAAGTGTTAAATGTGTTGTATTTAGAGAGAAACCAACAAGCACACGTCAACTTGAATGATATGGAAGTATGCTCGAGAGAGTTGCTTAGAATCGAGGAGACTCGTTTTCACTATAAAAGGAATAGTTTGAGCCAATGTCAAGAATCCAGCCTTGCATAGAGAAATGAAGGCTTGATTTATGACTGTGTGCCATTCTACATCTCGAGAGAGTACCTTAAAGAAGCTATTAGTTGCAAAGATAAGTTATTTATAAAGCATGCAATAGAACCATGCGGTAGCATGCTGTCTACTTAAAATTCGGTTTAATATATTAACAAATCTCTACACCCTAAGCTCTCTTTAATTACTTGTTCTTAACAGTAGTTTTAATCAACTCACCACAAATATTTCTTCGAATTCACCATCTGAAATCATATCTTTATTTATACTATTAAAATGAACTTTTTTTCTTTTCTCCGTGGATGATATTCGGTATTTTTACCACTTTATTACTTGTAAAAGACGATAGTGGATTGATGAGTGTATACTTGCACCAGTCTCCATTTGCTAACAGTCCGAGAGAGTTATTTGATATAATTCTCGTAACAAGTTTTTGCCGCCGCTGCCGGGGAATAGGCAAAAGTTTTTTTTAGTAAATCTAAAGATTTGATTTTTCTACCATTTTGTCACTTGTTTAGGTGTGGTGTATGCCAAGGCTACCACACGGGGAGTTTTTTTGAATTGGATCCAGATATCGAGCGAACTTTCAGACAAAGACGAAGAGTGCAAAGATTATTATTATCTACTCTAACCTCTTCCGATGTGGCTGAAAATCCACTTCCACCAACTCTCCCACCACTAAATGACGCTGAAAAAATAATTAGACTGGCAAACTCAAAAGACGGAGGAATTATGGACTATGCTATTCCTGTTTTTGATCATTTAAACTCAGGGATAATTAGACCAGAAATGGAAGCTCTCCATTTTGAGTTAAAACCAGTGATGTTTAATATGTTGCAAACCAATGGTCAGTTCAGTGGTTTGCCATATGAAGATCCACACTCACACTTAAAATTATTAATGGAAATAACTGACACTTGCCTTATCCTAAGAGTATCTAACAATGCTCTGAGACTCACATTGTTTCCTTTTTCTTTAAGGGATAGGGCAAAGTCTTGGTTCAATTCCTTATAACCAGGATCTGTGGATTCTTGGAATAGCATGGTAGAAAAGTTTTTTAAAAACTATTTTCCTCCAACTCGGAACGCTAAGTCCAGAAATGAAATTTGTCTTTTTAAACAAATGTACGATGAGACAGTTCCCGATGCTTGGGAAAGGTACAAGGAGCTATTAAGAAAATGCCCTCACCATGGCATTCCATACTGTATACAGCTCGAGACATTTTACAATGGGTTGAATCTCACTGCAAAACAAATGCTCGATGCTACATCAGGAGGAGCTTCCACAGTTAGTACCTATAATGATGGATATGATATATTTGAAAAGATTTCTAATAATAATGGACATTGGGCCGATCCATGTGCACTAGTACCACGCAAAATAGCGGGAGTTCATGACATAGATGCTTTTACAGCATTGACAGGACAGATGACTGCAATGACCAACTTGATTAAAAATTTAACAAATGGTCAGGCAGAACAATCTATAGCCACCGCACATGCTCCAACTGTTGAGTCAGTAAAATGTGTGTATTGTGGTGGAGGACATCCCTTTGAACATTGTCCATCTAACTCAGAATCAGTCAATTATGTGGGGAATCAAAATAGATCAGGGCCATTTTCTCAAACATACAATCCTAGGTGGAGACAACACCCAAATTTTTCATGGCACAGTCCTGCTTTAAACCCACCAATGAACAAACCCCAAGGGACTCCACAATTCCAACCACATCAGTCTCAACAACATCATCAGGGTCAAGCTCCAAACCATCACCAAAATACTTTTCATCAACAAACAAATCAGTCATCTTTTCAAAACAAGTCTAACCAACAAGCCGAATCTTCTACTTCTTTGGAAGCAACTCTAAAAGGATTCATAAACCAAACCAACACAACCATGAACCATTAGAACACTACCATAAGATCTCTAGAAACACAGATTAGTCAACTTGTACTTTAGGTAAGAAATAGACCTGCATGTACTCTTCCTAGTGATACAGATATCCCAAAGTCGATAATGAAAGAACATGTGAAGGTAGTGACTTTAAGGAGTGGAAAGAACCTCATAAGGAGTGAACCTATGAAAAAGTCTATTGAACCTCATGACCCAATTAAGATGGATATCACAACATCTAGTTCAGATATTGTCACACCCACCTTGAAAGATAAGGGAAAATCAATAGAAATAGGACCACTTCCTAAGAAAGCAGACTTCCCCTTGTTATTTCCAAATGAAGGCAAAAAGAAGGTATCATTTCAGAATGATATTGGAACATCTTCTTCTGAAAGTAACAAGAATGTTGAGTCACCAGTCCCTCATAATGAACCTATCATCATCCAGTCACCCCCTAGTCAGTCCTCTAAGAAACCAATCATAGCCCTTATTCCTCCTTATATACATTTTCCACAAAAGTCGAGGAATCTGAAAGAGGAGTTGCAGTTCAAGAAGTTCCTTGATGTGTTCAAACAACTACATATCAACACCCCGTTGGTTGAAGCTATTGAACAAATGCCAAGTTAAGCAAAATTCCTCAAGGACATTTTGAGCAAGAAGAAGAAATTGAACGAATTCGAGACTGTGGCCCTAACAGAAGGTTGTAGCGCCTTCCTTTCCAATAAAATTCCCCCTAAACTCAAAGATCCTGGGAGTTTCACAATTCCCTATTCAATAGGTGGGAAAGAAATTGGGAAGGCTTTGTGTGATTTAGGTGCCAGCATTAACCTCATGCCCTTGTCAGTATTCAACACCTTAGGCATAGGTGAGGCTAGACCAACCACAGTTACCCTTCAGTTAGCAGATAAATCCATAACTCACCCAAAAGGAAAAATTGAGGATGTATTAGTCCAAGTGGATAAATTCATTTTTCCTGCTGACTTCATCATTCTTGATTTTGAAGCTAGTAAAGAGATACCAATCATCCTAGGATGACCATTCTTAGCAACCGGTAGGACTTTGATTGATGTTAAGAAAGGAGAATTGACTATGAGGGTAAATGATCAGGATGTCACTTTTAATGTTTTCAAATCCATGAAATACCCGGATAAAAAAGATGAGTGTTCTAACTTGAGTGTCATTGAGTCCTTGTGCCACAAAGAAGGAGTTAAATCTATGTTAGACTTAAGCAAGACTGAAGTTGTTGAGGAGATAGAACACAGAGAGGAAAGTGAGATTACCCTGTTGAAAGCACCCTTGCTTTTGAACTATTGCAAAGTGAGAGTGGAAAGACCCATGTCACATCTATTGAGTCACCACCAGACTTAGAGTTGAAGTTACTTCCCTCACACTTGAAGTATGCATTTCTAGGAAAAAAAGGGAGATTACCTGTCATTATCTCATCCACCCTAGAAACACATCAGGAAGAGCAGTTGATAAACTTGTTGAAACTATACACCAAGGCTATTGGATGGACCATCTCTGACCTAAAGGGTATCAGTCCCTTAATTTGTCAGCATAAAATCATCTTGGAAGATAAGAGTTTCACTTCCATTGAACCTCAAAGAAGATTAAACCCAATCATGAAAGAGGTTGTGAAGAAAGAGATTTTAAAATGGTTGGATGCTGGCATAATTTATCCAATTGCAAGCAGCTCATGGGTAAGCCCTATACAGTGTGTCCCTAAAAAGGGAGGTGTCACTGTCATCTCAAATGAGAAAGATGAGCTCATTCCTACAAGAGTCGTGTCTGGTTGGAGAATTTGTATGGACTACCGTAGACTAAATAAGGCTACTCAAAAGGACCATTTTCCTTTGCCTTTTGATAGATCAGATGTTAGACAGACTAGCTAGAAAGGAGTACTATTGTTTTTTAGACAGATACTCAGGTTACAATCGGATTGCAATAGCCCCGGAAGACCAAGAAAAGACCACTTTTACATGTCCCTATGGTACATTTGCTTTCAGAAGAATGTCATTTGGTCTATGTAATGCTCCCGCCACTTTTCAAAGATGTATGATGTCCATATTTTCGGACATGCTTGAAACTTCCATGGAAATTTTTATGGATGATTTTTCTGTATATGGTACATCATATGATCAATGTTTGAACAATCTTGAAAAGAGTCTTGAAAGGTGTGAAGTAACTGATTTGGTTTTAAATTGGGAAAAATGTCATTTTAGGGTCACAAAGCTATTGTTCTTGGTCATTTAATTTCAAAAAGGGGAGTTGAGGTTGATAAGGCAAAACTTGAAGTAATTGAAAAATTGCCTGAACCAACCACCGTCAAGGGTATACGAAGTTTTCTTGGACACGCTGGTTTTTACAAAAGATTTATCAAAGATTTTTCAAAAATTTTAAAACCTTTGTGCTCATTACTTCAACATGACCAAAAATTTGATTTTAGTGAGGACTGTAGAAATGCATTTCATACTTTAAATAAGGCTCTGGTTACTGCACCTGTGATTGCTACTCCCGATTGGAGTAAACCCTTTGAGATTATGTGCGATGCAAGTGATTAGGCTGTGGAAGCTGTTTTGGGACAAAGAAAAGAGAAAATTTTTCATTCCATCTACTATGCAAGCAAAACATTGAACGAAGCACAAGTGAACTACACAACAACAGAAAAAGAATTATTGGCTATGGTTTTTGCTTTTGAAATATTTAGATCATATCTGATGGGAACAAAAATCATTGTGCATATTGATCATGCTGCCATCAAATATTTGATTTCAAAAAAAGATGCAAAACCCAAACTGATAAGATGGATTATGTTGTTGCAAGAGTTTGATCTTGAAATAAAAGATAGAAAGGGAGTCGAAAATCAAGTAGCAGATCACCTGTCTAGATTAGAGAAGCATCCTACTGATTTGAAAGACATCATAGAGACTTTCCCTGATGAAAAAATCTTGATGCTAAAGCAATTGGAATCACCATGGTTTGCTGATATAGCCAGTTATTTGGCTCGTGGCATTAAACCTTCTGAGTACACTTGGCCTAAGCTCAAGAAATTTTTACATGATGTAAAATTTTATCTATTGGATGACCCTCTTTTATTTAAAATTGGTACAGATCAAGTCTTGGGAAGATTCATTCCAGAAACAGAGGTAACAAAATTCTGGAAGATTGTCACAAGGCACCATATGGTGGACAAAGGACAGCAGCCAAGGTATTACAATCTGGCTTCTTTTGTCCAACACTTTTTCAAGATGCTCATAATTTTTCCAAAATATGTGACGAATGCCAGAGAAGTGGCTCAATTTCCCAAAGGAATGAAATGCCTTTAAATGGAATTTTGGAGGTTGAATTATTTGATGTTTGGGGATTTGATTTCATGGGACCATTTCCTCCATCTAATAATTGCCAATACATTTTAGTCATCGTTGACTATGTGTCAAAATGGGTGGAAGCAGTGGCATGTGTTTCAAATGATGCAAAAATCGTGGTTAAGTTCCTCCACAAACAAATATTCTCAAGATTTGGTACCCCAAGAACATGACACCGTCGCGACCACTGCATCCGAGAAGGAGTCCACCCAAATAACCCGAAAAGGAACTAATACAGCAAACCAAGGGGGGCGATCCGATCGTCAATCTTCCAAAGTAAACCATACTTTAGGAGAGCAGAGTTGACGTCCTTCTGGGCACGCCAATCTGTTGCTACTATGGGGCCTGAAAGGGCTTTGTGTGTCCCTACTAATCAATCTTCACACTTCTATCAACAATCCATGACAGAATCTGGATATTTCTTGTAAGAACATCAAGAACACTTAAGATGAATATTGAGAGAGAAAGTCAAACATTCAAAGCTCTAGTCAACTCTCTGTTACGTATCTAGAATATTACAAATGAGCTCTCTTCTAAGATTTACAAAGACATTACCCTATTTATAGGGTCAAACCTCTAAACACAAGTCAAAGTCAAACCTGCCTAAGAAAAGTCAAACACGATGACTTTTACAATTATACACAATATTTAACTTTCAAGACGAATACAATTTAATACTGATTTTCAGTCCTAACATTCTCCCCCTTTGTATTCAGACTTGAAAGAAATTCTGCACTTTGAGTCCTTGTTTGAACTTTGAAACTTTAAGCACATTATGTCATCTTCAAAAGACTTCTTCAACTTGAAATCTTCAAGCAATCAACTGATGAGAAAGATCTTCTAGCATTCTCCCCCTCGAATGTAGAACCACGATGATCTTCTCTTTTGGCAATGTAGAACAATAATTGTTAGAAACAATGAACAAGATGTGATCTTCATAATTAATCTTCAGTAAACTGTTGTAAAGATGATCTTCACATTCAACATCTCTCAGTCATTGTAGCACATGAATATTCTTTCTGTAATTATCTTCAGTCGCAATTCTTCTGAGTCTTTTGCCAATTTCGAAGTTACTCCCCCTTGATCTTTGCATCAGATTCCCTTTAARAAGTTCKRAAATGAATATTTCATTCATGATTACATACTCCCCCTTATGATGAAATGAGAATCATTCCATCATACATAAGATGAATGAAATCTTCCGCGTAAGCTGTCAATTCAAGAAACTGTAAGTAGATATTTGCAAATCCACTTGTTTAATCTTTTAAGATTAAGGGAATGGGAAGGTAACATCCAATTTCAACATATGAAATTGTTTTCAATCTTATAAAAAGATTGGCCTGTGAGTATAACAGATATACTCAGTACAACGAATGTACTGTATATATGAGACTTTTTTGATGTTCATCTCACTAGGTCTTCCATTCAATCATTGATAGCTAAAAAAAATAGCATATCTATGAATGTTTTGGCAAATTAACATATAAAATGCTAAATCTGTGTAGTGTAGAAAGATAAAGCAACGTATGCTTCTGTTTAGGCTCAAAAAATAAACCGTGTGGACTACACAAATTTATCAGACTCAATAAGTGATCAAAAAGACTTGAAGGGGTGACATATATCCTTCTGATTCAATATCAACTTTCTCCAAATGAGAAACTGATAGATGATGAGCTGCATTCCCCAAATGTTATTGAAACATTTATCTGTTGAGAAATAAATGAGTAGTTGGTGGGGTTGTGATAAGAATTGGCGTGGGCTTTGCCTTTTTAAATATTAGTCTCCAAAAATCGAGAACTAATAGATTATGTGGTATGCCCGGATTATATAAGTTTGGAACAGGATTTTCATTTTCTTTTAATCCTGAGACAACTCTCGTCAATTCTTTTAGCTCACAACAACTACCCCTCTCTTTTTCATTTTAGTCTCAGCACACAAACCCTTTTGTATTTAAGCTCACTCAGATATGGTTGTCCTCTTAGGTAGGTCTGTCGGTTTTGACATTCCATAGAGGTATTTCTAATAAGCACTCAGTCCCTCCTAAAATTGCATGTTATGCTCAGATGATCACAATGATTGATCAAAACATTATTTCTTTAAAGCACAATGATCAGATAAAAATTTGATCAAGAAATTTGGCTTTAAGCACAATTAACGAAAGAATAATGCGACAACGATTTGATTATTCTATATATACGAGAGAAATGAATGAAGATCTGTAAGAACAAGTTTACAGATTCTGATATTAAAAAAAAATGTATATGAATCAATGTAAAAAAATATCAGAAAACAAAATTGAATACAAACGAGTGTATTATCACCGAAAAAGATTTTCATATAAGAGACATGATAATAACAGTTTGAAGAATAGCTGAAACAGGTATTGGAGTTATGTTCGATGAGAAATTACACAAGTAAAAAATCTCAGGAAATACCTGTTCAGAAAATGTACTTGTTACCAAAAAAAATCATTTTTCGAATTTTTTTTATTAAACTTTCTAGAGACTCCCCCTAGAAAGTAGATTATAGAAATGATTCAGTTAAGCTCAAAAAATTAAAAAATTT
>NW_020200924.1:74860-76909 GCF_001531365.2 Cynara cardunculus var. scolymus
GTTAAATCCTTTGTCTCTGTATTATTCCTTGGAGAGTTCCTCTCAGCATTTAGTTCATTTTGAACTTTTTGGAGTTTATTGAACAAATCTTTATTAGACTTACTCCATGTTTTTATCTCCTTGTCACATTCTATTCTAACATCATCCAAGGATTTTTTAAGTTTATTAATCTGATACTTGGATTCATTCTCAACTCGTTCTAATATTTCTTTATGCTCCCGATTCAAAATTTTAATACTTTCCTCATTAGCATTATTCTTAGTATACATATTTATATATTTATCTTTATAGTTCACAATTCTCTTTTCCAGCTCAGCAATCTTCTCTATCATCTCCTTTAGACTATCTGCCATTAAAAAAAATTGATCAGATATAGGATCTATGCAGTGAAATCAGTAAAAGAAATTAGGAACAATTAAGCTAAAAAAGAATAGAAAAAACAGAAAAACTGATGAGAATTTAGAAAAACTACGAGGAACTGTCAAAAATCAGTAAAAATAGTCAAAACTGTTGAAAACAGTTAAAAACAGTAAAACTGATAAAAAACAGTTTACTCGACGGAAAATAGTTCAATGATTCTCAAACAGTTTAAAACACAAACAAATATAAGCCCAAAATGAAAATAAAAGTCCAAATCCAAAACAATTGCAATTTTTACAATTACAACTCAGACAAACAACTCAAGTCTGTCCGAAAACCAAAAACAACACCAAAACAGATTATTCAATCAATACAAAATATTCAACAGTGAGCTGTTGAACTTGATGCAGTTCTTCTCCACAAACTTTGCTTATCTTCACAAACTGTCTGAGAAATATCAAGCAATAATACCTTCCAGTCTTGTGAAATGAATAGACCATGCACCCTAACACTGGAAATGTTGATCACCAACAGTAGTAATAGCAGCAAGGACAGATTGCTACTTATCAAGGGTTAACTAGGTGCACTGGAAAACAATGATATCATTCATCCAGTAGATGACATTGCTGAAGTAGCAGGAGAACTGACAGTTATATCCACGTTAATGTATGCACCAGTTCTTATTCAAGATTGCTTGAGCACTGGTAGTGTCAATCACAAAGGACAAACATCTCAAACACATGAAGATCACTGGTAATGTAAATCACACCAGTTCCTGAAATCACTATGTGAAATTTCTTCCTGGTTTTTGACTGTTAAGGGTGCGTTTGGTGCGCAGACAGGACTGAACAGGACAGGACAGGACGGGACGGGACAGGACAGGACAGGACAGCTGTTCAGCGTTTGGTAAGACAGGACAGTACAGAACAGAACTGGTTAAAATGACCAATTTACCCCCCAGTGAGCTGTTTAGTGTTTTTTCACTATGAAATGCATTCTGGTAACACTGGTCCCTAATAAGTACTTCAATTAATCAATTCCTATTTTATCTAAGTTTTTCATCAATTCCTATTTTATCTAGTTTCATAAGATAAGAGTTTTACTAGAATTCAAGTTCAATGATTTTAGTTTGACATAGGTGGGATCTGTCTTATTCAAGTTTTGGGCTTGAGGTGCATTGTGCCTGCATCAGGTCATCTACTTGAACATAGAACACATTACACAAAAGGGATAAACAGAAATTGCACAACCCTAATCTTCTAAGCAGATTGTTTATATAAACAGAAATTGCACAACCCTAATCTTTCCCCAATTAAGAAATTGCATAAAACCCTAATCTTTCCCCAATTAAGAAATTGCATAAAACCCTAATCTTTCCCCAGTTTCGGAATACCTCATTTCAACATCGTTGAAATAAAGAAAACGGAAGAAACAAAAAAACTCACCGGAGTGAAGCTGGAAGTCGCTGGAAGTCGATGGAGTGAAGCTGGAAGTAGCTCCTACTGTTTAGATGATCGAAGAACGATGGAGTGAAGCTGGAAGTCGCTGCGTATTCGTTGCCCTAACGTTGATGGAAGCGACTCTGCGCCGAAATGGAGACCTAACCAGTGATAGAAGCAGCAGCGGTGGGAAGGGGCCGAAGAGTTGCCGCCGATGGAGTTGAAGGAAGCGATGGAGGAGAAGGGGTCG
>NW_020200924.1:77047-81197 GCF_001531365.2 Cynara cardunculus var. scolymus
CCATGGGGTAAAGGAGAACACGCGTGTCCCACTCTTGTACTATCTAGTTCTACTTAGTTCCACATTAAGCCATACCAAACATAGGACAAATCTGTTCTGTTCTGTTCTGTCCCACCCTGTCCAGCGTACCAAACACACCCTAAAAGACATCAAACAGCTCACCACACAAAATACACACACAATGTCAGTCAATTTAAGTAAAACGGATTCAATGAAGATAGAAATCGAGCATAAAATTTTCGATTTTGACTGAAATTGATTTAATGATATTCGATTTAGGTCAACAGATGAGATGAAGAACCTGTGAATATTGTGAATCCGGCTGAAATCTTTTGAAGAACAGCTTGAATCCTGTTTTACCTGTGAGCGATTTAGAGTCCGGATACCTCGATGTATAAAATGCCAAGTCCTAAATCGATTGATGAGTGTGAGCGATTTAGAAACCCGGATAGATGGATTGAGCAATTTAGAATCTGGATAAAAATCCTTGAATCTGGCTAACAGGCGATTTATACACAATATGATCACCAAATCAAAATGTAAATCGATCACTAGTCCGCTCAACTCTCGCTTAAATCGCTCAAAATTATCGCTCACTGGTGAAGTCTAAATCTGTTCAAGGAGAAGGATAAACCGCTCACCACATGAACTAATCCGGTCACTAGTCCGCTCAAGGGGTGTACGATGTAACCTAAATCGCTCAAAGCCTAAGCTAAATCGCTCAAACCTCCTGCGATTTATCAATTAATCCGTTCAAACTCCTGTCAAGGGATGTACGAATCCGCTCAAGAATGAGAAGAACTCCCTTGTCCATTCAGAATGTGATCAAATTAGTCACTTGGAGAAGATGAATCCAATAGTTTCTGTGTGATAATCTGTGCGGGATGAAAAAGAATGAAAAACCAGAAGCCTAAAACTGATGGGCTGCAAAATGATGAATGGACTTGGGCTGAGCAATAAAAAACACAAAAAATAACAAGAAAAATAACACAAAATGGATCAAAACACTGATTTTTTAAGAAAATATTAAGAACACGAAAAATTTAAAAACACAAAATCCGATTAAATCTTGAAATGCAATGATCAAATCACAAAAGTTTGTGAATAACAAAGATTCACAATTCAATTCCGAGCATTTTGATCACGATTTAAACACAAAAACACGAGATTTAAAAAAAATTCGGATCAAACTAAAAAAAATTAAGAACACGAAGAACAAAAAAAAATTCAGAAAATAATCTTCAACAATTCTTCAAAATCTGATTTCTTCTTCTTCTGATTTCTTGCATACTCTGCTTTGATACCAATTGTGTGTCCCTACTAATCAATCTTCACACTTCTATCAACAATCCATGACAGAATCTCGATATTTCTTGTAAGAACATCAAGAACACTTAAGATGAATATTGAGAGAGAAAGTCAAACATTCAAAGCTCTAGTCAACTCTCTATTACGTATCCAGAATATTACAAATGAGCTCTCTTCTAAGATTTACAAAGACATTACCCTATTTATAGGGTCAAACCTCTAAACACAAGTCAAAGTCAAACCTGCCTAAGAAAAGTCAAACACGATGACTTTTACAATTATAGACAATATTTAACTTTCAAGACGAATACAATTTAATACTGATTTTCAGTCCTAACAGGCTTCTTCAATAGTAACATAATCCGAAGCCAGTTACACGGAGTTCTTGAAAAATACAACATTAACCACAAAGTTGGCACCACATATCACCCACAGACTAATGGATTGGCAAAACTTTCAAACCATGAAATAAAAGGAATTTTGGAAAAGGTGGTTAAACCAAGCAGAAAAGACTGGTCTTTTAAACTTGATGATGCTTTATGGGCATATAGAACTGTATTTAAAACTCTAATTGGTATGTCTTCATACAAGCTCGTTTTTAGAAAAGCATGTCATCTTCTGGTGGAATTTGAACATAAGGCCTATTGGGAAATCAAGGAATTAAATATGTGCCTAGAAGATGCAGGGAATAAAAGAAAATTACAGTTATGTGAAATGGAAGAGCATAGGAACATGTCCTATGAAAATGCCAAGCTATACAAAGAAAAGACTAAATAGTGGCATGACAGAAGAATTCAACATCGAGAGTTAAAAGCAGGACATCAAGCCTTATTATTCAATTCTAGATTGAAACTGTTTCCAGGTAAATTAAAAACTAGGTGGTCATGACCATTTCTAATCCACAAAGTTTACCCATACAGAGCAGTTGATCTAGTTAACCCTAAGGATAACAGTCTGTTCAAGATAAACGGCCATAGAGTAAAAATTTATCTAGATGAGCCCAAAAACCAAAAATGCCCCGCGTAAGTTTTTCTACATAAAATACGATATAAATATATATAGTACTAATAAGAATGTGTGTAAATAAATATAGATGTATATATAAATCATGTTTCTTTTTATTGCACTCAAAGAAAAGAAAAGAAAAGAAAAATATAAAAATGTATATATGTATATAAGACCTTTCATATTTGTCCTTTTATATTTTCCCCCCTCTTTTCCCACATAACTGTACGCAAACCTGCCTCCCCTTCTCCATCAACTGATTTTTGTACGAGAAGAGGAAGCCATCACCATTGCCATCACAGTCACTGTTCATCTTCATCACTTACCATCACCGCCACTTTTCCCTTGTTTTCCTTCCCATCACCGTCACCGTCACCGGCCGCTCATCCTCTCTAGCCATTGCATCATCATCGTCACACTCGGTCATTAAGTGCGACGCTTCTCCCCTTCTTTTTTAAACTTAATCAATCAAGAAGGCGGTAACTTTAAGGCTTGATTCAAACATCAATAGGACGAGGGAAGAGCCGAGTAACTCGATTTTTGATCAAATAACACCAGGTACGTTGTTCTTTTCCCCTAATCTTATTCAATCAAGCAAAATGCCTGGTCGAATGGGTCCTCGTGTGCTTAATCGAGCATTGCATACCCTAATTAGGGTTCTGATGCTCTTGTCGATTGGCAAAACATAAACCCTAGCTCAGGCATTGAGTCAATGTGCGATTCCAGCACTAAAAGCTCATGGAACAAAAATTCCAACAGGTTTCGACCTTGTGGGTTGATGGCAACACACGACCCCTGTGAACTCTGTATCATATATGAGTCTCTGGCCTAATTAAACAGAGTTGGTCTCTAAGTTTTCTTCACAACAACAGAACTTGTTAGACCCCATATTTATAAGTGTAAAAGTAATGAAGAACAATAAGTGATGAAGAACTAGAAGACCGATGAAGACGTTAAGGCAGAATTGACCAAGTCTGGAGAACAACCAGAGGGTCGATGAATCGACCAGAGATGCGATGGAAAGAGCATCTTCATCACCCCTCTGGTCAACAACACTTAAGAGTTTTCCTCAGCAGTTCAAGCAGAGGCATACGATGAAGATAAGGTTGAATCATCATCCCATGGAAGACAGCTGGAGATAACTAATCGACACCTGGATTTCAAGTTTATCTCATTTATAGCTTATCCATACTTTAGATAAACATTATCTTTCCTAGAAGATTGGCTAGATAGTTTTACTAGATAGTTATCTTCTTATCTCTAGTATAAATAGGTGATTAGGCCTATTGTAATCAAAGTCGCTTTTATGTTTTCATATTGAATAAAGTGAAATTATTGGCACTCAAGATTATTCTTTGAATGTTCATACACTGTTCTTGAGTGTTCATCATTTTGTTCATTAAAACACTATAATTTGGTTATTCTTAACCTGATTATTAGTGTTATTGAGAGATCCAGGATCAACAATTGGTATCAGAGCCAATTGATTGTTTTTTCCAATCAAACGATCATATAAAATCTCTCAATTCACGTTTTTCATGAAATATCTTCACCAAAAACGTAAATTTTCTCTCTTCAAAAATTCTTGATGGCCAACTGGAATTCCGCATATAGTGTTAGTTACCTCACCAAGCCTCCAACTCTTCAACGAGAAGAGTATCCACAATGGAGAATAAGGATGGTAAACTTCTTGGAAGGTATAGATAGAAACCTCTTGCGATCTGTAATGGAGGGTCCTTACATTCCACAGACTCTTGTCCCAAGAGTCCCAGGAACAAATACCACAACAGAAATTCCTGCATATTACATGCCCAAGGATGAGAAAAACTGGGATGAA
>NW_020200924.1:81227-84113 GCF_001531365.2 Cynara cardunculus var. scolymus
CGACTAATCATCATGGCCATTCCCAATGAAATTTTTCAATCCCTTGATGCATGCTCCACAACAAAGGAATTGTGGGATGAACTTGCGAGCCAATTGGAAGGAGGAGCTAAAACAAAGAAGAATCATAGAGCACAATGTCTCAACGAATACGCCAACTTCAAAGCTCTTCCTGATGAACCAATACAGAAGACTTACGATCGTTTCAACACATTGATCAATCAATGTCGTCGAAATGATATAACCAGAACAAAGGAAGAAAATAATGTTTTGTTCCTAAAAATTCATGGCGATGAATGGACTCAGCTGTCAATGTCCCTTCAAGTGAATAAGGACCTAGACGGCTTGTCACTTCATGATGTATATGGAACGCTTGCAGCACAAGAGAATGACATATTGAAGAAGAAAGTATCCATCGGTGGACCTCTGGCTCTTGCTGCTGATGAAAAGGAAGTATCAAAGACCCCCACCAGAGATCACAAGAAGAAAGAAAAGAGAGCAATGGTGGTAGAATCGGAATATGAAGACGAGTCATCTGAATCAGATGATGATATCAAAGCCTTTGCTAAGTCTCTGGCCTTGATTACAAGACAGTTCCAAAAGAAGTTCATCAAGAGACCCCATGAACGGAGAGACTTCAAGAAGGAGAAGTACCAGTCATACCATGAGAAGAAACCATCAAAATTCTATCAGAGGGAAGAAAGAAGAGAAGAAAGAGAAGAGAGAGAGGATAGAAGGGAGAACAAGAAAGTAGATAAAAACGGATGGAAAAATGACCTTCGTTGCTTCAGATGCGGGAAAATTGGTCATTTTTCAAAAGAATGCAGAGGACGATTGGTAAAGGATGCCGATTACTACAAGAATAAGTACAAGTACAATTCAAGAGAGCGTAGCCTAATGGCTGAGAAAGAAAATTAGGTATCCGACTCTTCATCCGATGAAGAAGATAAAACACTCATCTGTTTGATGGCCACATCTACTGCAGAATCCACCTCCGACTCCGATGATCAGGTATGTGAGTCTACTCCCAATGAAACCAACTCTGCTCCATCTGAGCTAGAGTTAAGGGTGATAAAACTTTAAGAGGATTTCTTTAAATTGAAAGAGAAATTAAATTTTGAAAAATCTGAAAGATTAAAAACGGAAAAAGAAACAAGTTTCTACAAAAGAGAGATTGATCTTCTAACCGAAGAAAAAGCCGAACTTGCTAAGGAAAAAACTCGCATCACTACACTTAAGAAATCAGAGGAAGAAAAACTTCTAGAACTAAACAAACGAATAACTAAGGACTTAGAAAAGAAAACTAAGGCCTTAAAAGAATCTGAGGCAGAGAGACTAAACTCAGTTTCTCTTAAAGATTTCTTTCAAAAGGAAAGGGAGATCCTTCACCAGAAGCTTCAAACCAATGACCTTCTGATGAAGAAGTTCAAAGATGCCCAAGATGTTTATGAAAGTTAAACGGTCAAACGGACACTCAAGGGATTGGATTCAATGAATTGGACTCCTTCATCGAATAAAAGAAATCCACCCTTGAATCCACTTTCAAACTTGGTTGCATTCAGAAACCCGACTTTATCCCGAAACCAAAAGCAAATTTTAAAAGAGTTAAAGTCGATGGAAAAACTGTCGTTTTAAGATAGGATTTTGAAAATGTGGTGTACGAGAGTAGTACATGTAAGAATTCTGATGAAAGGAATGACACCTCCAAATCAGAGACCGATGGAAACCTTATGGTCAAACCAGAGTCTTTGGGTGTCAATTCCACTTCATCAGCAAGTACTGTTGATGAAAAGAAGAATCCTAATGAGGAACCATCAACTGATGAGTCGATGAACCATCCGAGTAAAATCGGAAGTTCAGCTAAGTCAGAAACGATGGAACCTCAAACAGATCACTCTGATGCATCAACCTTTGAACCTACACCTCCCATAAACATCCATGCTAATTTTGATTTAGAGAAATTAGCGAGAGACTTTCTCGATTCCGAATCTGAAGAGGAAACAGTATGTGAATCACCAGTAATCATTAAGAATAAAAGGCCTAAAAACTACAAATCCTCAATGAAAACTGATGTTCCACCATCGATGAAATCTTCGGACAAAGGAAAAGGAAAGCTGAGAAATAGCAAAACTGCCAAAGATAATTCACAAGGCCCTAGTACACCGTTCAAGTTCATTAAGTTTACTCGTGAGCAAAAACAGAAGTGGCATGCCTCTGAGAAAACTAACCACCACTTTTCCTCTCATTTAGCTGAAGAAAAGTAGTCCTTCCTCAGGAGAAAAGAAGTAAAGACAAAGACCCCTTCAAATATAAAATCTGACTAGATAGGAAGTTTGTAAAAACAATCGATGCTAGGACATGATTTACAGCCCCTGCATTTACTTCTTTATTTTCAGCGAATAAAAAGAACATTAGACATTCATGCCCAAAGTATAATAATAATTGTCAATGTTTAGCTCTTTTACAAAACCTGAGGAATCACATGTTGACACATCGCTGCATATTCTCACAACACGTTTATCGCTACAAAGTTAAAACCAATGAGAATGTGAAAAAGCCCAAGTCCAAGGGCAAGGGAAATGCTAATAAACCAAAGCCTACAAAGGCTAAGGGAAATGAAAAGAGAGTGGTATCTCCTACTAACAAACGTGGACCCATTAAGAAATGGGTACATAAAACCCTTTAATTTGTCTTGCAGGACCAGCATATGCAGCCATGGTACATGGATTCAGGTTGCTCCAGGCACATGACTGGTGAAAAAAGTCAGCTGACCTCCTTCATCGAAAAATCTGGAGGATCTGTCACTTTTGGAGACAACAGCAAGGGAACCATCAAGGGATACAGAACTCTCACCAAAGGCAACATCTCCATCAGCAAAGTGGCTTATGT
>NW_020200924.1:84788-97673 GCF_001531365.2 Cynara cardunculus var. scolymus
AACCGATCTATCATCAACAAGAGGCACCAGAAGACACCTTATGAGCTCATCAATCAAAGAAGACCAAATGTCAAATATTTTCATGTCTTTGGGTGCAAACGCTTTGTACTCAATGATAAGGAATATCTTGGCAAGTTCGACAAGAAAGCTGATGAAGGGATCTTTCTGGGCTATTCTCAAACTGCCAAGGCCTACAGAGTCTACATCAAAAGGACAAAAATTGTCATCGAAAGCATCAATGTGTCCTTTGATGAGTCCACACCAATGAATTCTGAACATAATAGTTCAGAACTCGGACTTCGAAGGAGAGCAACTGATTCCTCACTTGGCAAACCCAACGAATCCGAGTTAGCTCATTTATTTGAAGACATCTTCGACGAAGAAGTAATCTCTGGACATGCACCAACTGCAAAATCCACTTCCAGAACCGATGAAGAACATGAAGTCTCCAATGCTAAAGGTACACCTCTTACTGAAACTCATGTTACTTCACCTCCTACTTCTTCTGTGTCTTCAGATCAAGATCAAGAACCAGAGTCTAACTCTGTAGTTGATCTCTTCGAGGGGGAGCAAGCAGTCCCATCAGTCAATGAAGAACTGCATCCTGTTGCTCCAGAACCTCAATCAAGCACCAAATGGACAAAAGATCACCCACACCACCAAATCATTGGTGATCCAACATCTGGTGTCAAGACAAGATTTGCCACTGCCAATGAATGTCTCTTCGCCAACTTTTTGAGCATGATAGAACCAAAGAGAATTTTAGAAGCCCTACAAGACCCAAACTGGATAAACGCGATGCAAGAAAAATTACTCCAGTTTGAAAGAAACAAAATATGGTCCCTCATGCCTCTACCTAAAGGGAAGACAGCCATAGGAACCAAATGGGTCTTCCGAAACAAGAAGGACGAAGATGGCATAGTCATAAGAAACAAATCCAGGCTTGTTGCCAAGAGCTACTGCCAGGAAGAAGGGATAGACTATGATGAGACATTTGTCGCAAGACTTGAGGCCATCCGGATATTCCTAGCCTATGCAGCTCACAAAGGCTTCAAGGTTTATCGGATGGATGTCAAGTCCGCCTTCCTAAATGGCAAACTTCAAGAAGAAGTATACGTGTAGCAGCCCCCTGGGTTTGAAGATCCAAAATATCCAGATTACGTCTACTTTCTGGACAAAGCCCTCTATGGGCTGAAGCAAGCACCCAGGGCCTGGTATGAAACATTATCCACCTTTCTCATCAACAATAGATTCGAAAAAGGTACAATCGAACAACCCTCTTTTTCAAAAAGCATAAAGGTGACATATTACTTGTTCAAATATATGTGGATGACATCATATTTGGGTCTACAAATGCAAAACATTGCGAAAAATTCTCAGAGTTGATGAAACGCAAGTTTGAGATGAGTATGATGGGAGAACTAAGTTTCTTCCTTGGTCTTCAAATAAAACAAACTTCAGAAGGATCTTTCATCAATCAGTCCAAGTATGTGACTGACCTTCTGAATAAATATTCCCTCTCAAATTCATCATCGATGAGAACACCTATGGCTACATGAGCTAAATTATTTGCTGATCCATCAGGCAAACCTATGGATGTAACAACGTACAGAGGCATGATTGGATCACTCCTGTATTTAACTGCTAGTAGACCAGACATTATGTTTGCTACATGTCTTTGTGCAAGATATCAATTTTAAAGAATCTCATCTCTCTACAGTCAAGAGGATCTTTAGATACCTTAAGGGAACTCCTTCATTGGGTCTCTGGTATCCAAAGAACTCTAGCTTTGATGTAATAGCCTACACAGATGCAGATCATGCAGGTTGCAAGCTTGAGAAAAAGAGCACGTTTGGAAGCTGTCAACTCTTGGGGGACAAGTTGGTCAGTTGGACATCCAGAAAACAAAACTGTGTCTCAACCTCTACAACAGAAGCAGAATATGTTGCTGCTGCTAGTTGTTGTTCACAAGTTCTCTGGATGAAGACTCAACTTAAGGACTATGGATTCCATTATGACAAAATTTCCATCCTCTGTGACTCCAAGAGTGCTATAGCAATCTCTGCAAACCCAGTGCAGCATTCCAAGACTGAGCACATCGATGTAAGGTACCATTTTTTGAAAGACAATGTTGAAAAAGGTAATATAGAAATGTACTTTGTTCCCAATGAGATTCAACTTGCGGACATTTTCACAAAAGCTCTTGATGAGAAAAGATTTTTATTCCTAGTCAGAAGATGGGTATGCTGAATCTCACCACTTAAAGGCAATAAAAGTTCTTAAGTCAGAGATTCTCAATATCTCATGGTTATGCATACAAGTGATACAAAGCAATAAGCCACTATAAATAAGTACTCCAAACCAGCGTCTCTGGTTCTAAAGACCAAAGCCTCTGCCATGAAGAAACATTTTAATATGGCTCAAAGTTTTTCATCACCTTTGGAACCAGAGACCTCTGGTCCAAAGCAAATACTTAGCTTTTATTCACTAAGTATTACCTTCGCAACCAGAGCCTCTGGTTCTAAAGACTAGAGCCTCTGGATTCTCGCTCTTTGAGACTAGAACCTCTGGTCATATAGACCAGAGCCTTTGGATTCTCATCCTTTAAGAATAGAGCCCTTTTGGACTCCATCGCATAACATCATTTCTGTAACCAGAGCCTCTGGTTTCCAAGTTCTTTGCAACCAGAGACCTCTGGTTTCCAAATTAGGCTTGGCATGCTAAATTCACCTTTCATTCATCTTTAATAGCATATCCAAGACAACCAGAGCCTCTGGTTCTAAAGACCAGAGCCTCTGGATTCATACTCTTTGTAACCAGAGCCCCTCTGGACCCAAAGAGTCCTTCCCCCTTTTCTCACTTACATACACTTAACCAAATTTTCATACTTCTTTTCATCGCCTTTGTAACCAGAGCCTTTGGTTCTAAAGACCAGAGCCTCTGGATTCATTGTCTTTGGAACCAGAGCCCTCTACTCTCAAAGACCCATCATATGCACATCCATTTGCATACTTAGACTTTTTTTATACATCTTTTCATCTTCATTCATAACCAGAGCCTCTGGTCACCTCAATCCACATGGTTATTATTTATAGGGGGAGTTTTCCAACACTCAAATCTTATCTACATGCATCATTTGAGGGGGAGCTATTCATTCTTCATGAATCTCCATTGCATATATATGCATTTTCCATACTAGAGCCTATGGTTCTACTATCCAGAGCCTCTGGACACTTAAATGCTACATAATACGGTGTATATAACCAGAGCCCCTCTGGTTCTACATAATGGATTACCCATGATTAAACAGAGCCTCTGGTTTGTCATCCAAGGCTTCTCTATCATACAATCCAACATTTYATCGATGAATTCATTCATCAATGATCAACCAGAGCACCTCTGGTTCCCCATCAAAAAGGTTATGTTCAACCAGAGCTCCTCTGGTTACATGACAATTTTTTTTCAAAAACCCATCTTTAATTGCAAAAATTTTAAGATTATACAAAATTGCAGCTTTTGTGACTAAATAGCCATGTTCAATCCAACGATAGCCGTGTTCAATCCAACGATAGCCGTGTTCAATCCACTGGCGCCGACAGCCGCACAATAGTGTTCCTACCAATGAAGCTCAACAATCATGCCATCAAACTTCGAACCAACCTGTTCGACGACATGTTTGTTGTGATGATCGAGTTCTTCCGTAACTGCATCCTTCTACTAGCGTTGACTCTAACCGACAATAGCGTACCTCTAAAGTACGTCCAACAATACTGGCAGACTTGTGAGTATGACCCTGATAGCCGTGAAATAATGGGGGACATCGACTCCCCAAATGACTTGATCTGCTGGCTCAAGATCTCTAGGGTTCTGTGTATTCCCACCCAACGAGAGCCCGGCATTGACCAATATGCCGACCAACACACCACCTCAGGCATCCTCCGATTCATCCAAATGCTAGGTTACAATCGTGACCTACACAACGCCTCCGATTTCAAAAGGCAGTTTTTGCCGCCAATGTGGAACATTTTCTTTTCCATATTAAACAGGGACCTCACCTGCAAGCTAGGGTTGATGGATCAAGGAAATATAAACATAATGACAATTATGTATGGACTCTTCTTCAACATCCCTCTTGACTATGCTTTCCTCATATACAATGAGATCCACTCAACGGTAGTCAAAAAGTGCAAGCTCTAGGCTACCGGCAAGCCCTTGACTTCTGTTTTGTTTCCTCGTTTTCTATCTCTCTTCATAGGGGATGTGATGAGGAAACATAACCTACCAGCCGAGGAACCATTCACTCCCCTCTTCAAGATGGATGGCTATCGACCTACACTCTTAAAGGAAGGATACACCATCAACAGGCCAATCTCCAGAGCCATGCTCAGTGTCATCCCAGAGACATTTGAGATCCGAAGAACTTACGAACGCTCTCTGCTGTCCCATGAACCAAGGGCAGCTACCCCAGAGCGCATAGAGCCGTCCCCTTAGTCAAGCGAGGGAGCACATGAACCATCTTCATCGGATGATGAAGATGATGATGATGATGGCACTCCTCGTGCATCCTCTAGCCTTTCACAAACAAATCCCCCTCCCTCTTCCCAAAGGGTAATCAAGGACATGATGGAAGTCCTTCATGGCCTATATTTTCACAAGGCAATGAAGGCGCCTCTGGAGCTGAGGCTCAACCTGCAGCATCCGTTGCTGCAGGGGTTACCCCGTGGCCGATCTGGTCACACAGGTTGAGTTCCAAGCCTTTGTTGACTCAGTTCAACGGTCCTTGGAAGACCTAAAACTCATCATCCAAGGGATTGTTGAAAACCCACCATCCATCGATATCACCACCCTTCAACAATCCCTTGCCACCCTTGCAACCCAAACCCGAGATAATACAACCTGTATCCAAATGCTGCAACAAACCGTAACCCAACACCACAACACCACCTCCTCCCTTGCCACCCAAAGAAACCAACTCCTCATTCACTCCATCGCCACCCTCACGGCCCAGGCAACTGCCACCGATGAGACCCTAGCCTCCATAACCACCCAAAAACACCATCTTCCAAACCCTAAACGCCCTACCAGCCACCATAATCTCCCAAATCCCTCAACCAATCCCACCTCAAACAACTTCATCAATCGATGAAATCCTAGCCTCCCTCACCAACCAAATGGCCACCATACAAACCACCCGAACCCAACTCCCAGCCATAATACTAGCCAACATACCCCAACCTACTCCACCTCCCTCTATAGGCCCATCCTTCGATGAAGCCTTCTCCTCCTTCACTGCAGAGGTGAGAAATCTCATTGCCAATCTTCCCATTCCTCCATCTACATCCTCCACCACCTCCGTGCCACCAACTGCTTCATCATCAAGCATAGAGTTTGCCACCAGCATCGATCTAAGGGCTCTGTCCAAAGCACTAATCTCATCATTCAATGAGATAAGTGCCAAGTTTGCTGCCAAGGCGGTTGAGCCTACCAATACGTTGAAGAAGAGTCTCTTACAACAACAAGATCGAACGAACTCTCTTCTTCGCTCAATGGAACTACGGTGCAACAAGGATCGAGTGCGCACATTGGCCGATCACATACGACTATGGAAGAAAAACAGAAGCAGGGCCTCTTGCTCATCAAGCCGCCTCCTCAAAAGGCGAAGGCATGAGGATCCAGACCCCGATGAACATCGTCTTGGTCCTCATGAGGGGGAGAATCAGGCCACCGCTTCACAACCAATGGAATCCGCTGCACCTTCATCATCCCATTTACCAAACACAGAACCCACCATGATCACCAAACCAAGGAACCCAAGCTAGGGAACCAGAGGCTCAGCCCTCTGAAGATGTACATAATATACATGTTCCCCTTGCCACCATACATGAACCCATCGTGTTGAGTTCCTCATTCGATGACAATCCATCAATCCCACCAACAGAAACCAACCCTCCTTTCACTACATCACCAACAACAAGCCTACCATTAACCCCATCACCAACCCCTTGCACCATAGAACCTTTCATCATTCTACCCAATGAACCTGAACAAATAAACATCCAACCATCTTCACCTCAACAACCTCAAGCCCAAACATAACCCGATGAACCTAAACCACCTCGACAAGAGCCAACCCAAGAAACCATCTCATTGCCAACCCAAACACACCCCTCAACCAATACACAACCCATAACCCATACTCAACCCCCAACCGAACCAACTGAGGTGCATGCGAACATTCCCTCTTCATCAAGGCACCCTCCGCAGAGCTTAGTCGACGAGATAATCGAGAATATGGAGTCGCTAAGGAGACGTCCGGAGATGCCACCAAGGGAACCAGTAATGATGGAAAATATCTATCAGTACCTATACCACGATCGAGATGAAAGTTTGACTCTTAAACCTCCAATTCTATCGCCAGAATCCATGGACCTCCTACACCATAGGTTTGTTAGACAGACTACCTAACCACCACAAGCTGTCTTCTCAAATGATGGAATAAGGATGGTGATGGATATATAGATGAGGACCTTCGCTAACAGAGCTATAAAATATATCGAGTACTCTGTGGAGAGAGCCCATGGTCAGGTCAGCGTCTTCAATGACAATGACTTGATCAATCTCAATCCCTATGGCTTTATCGACCTTTACGCATTCACAACTCAGTGACAAGATCAAGGCATAAGATTTGGGATAGCAAACAAAGCAATTGTGAAGACGATGGAGACCCTGGTGAAGCATCAAGCCAAGAGTGATTTTCAAATTGCTCTTCATTTGGGCATCAAAAGACTCTCCTGCACTCCACCTAATGAAGACTTCCCTGGCCTGCAGGAGAAGAGATCTGCTTCTGTCTTAACTCAACCCGAGCTTGGACTTGTCTTCAAGAATGAGTTCGGGGTAAAGAAATTTTTCAGACTAACTGAAGCATTCAAGTATTCAACCGACACACTTGAGTGGTTTCGGAAAGTTATCAGAGAGAGACTGGGTAGAACTCATGTGCCAAGGGAAGACGGGAAACAACTCATTCAGGAGATATCTACAGTCATCAGTTATCGAAGACTGCTACTACGCTTCTGGGAAATATCTCAAGGTAGATCATGAATAGAGTTTTAAATTTTTTGCCTTAAATTGAAATGACCTTGCTTCCAGTACTGTAAGAATTCATCATCCAATGAAAATTTGGAAATTGATGTTTTTCATTAGATTAGTCTATGTTCTTCAATATTGTTCATAGATTAGTTTATGTTTGTTCTTTCATTACTTAGGGGGAGATTGTTAGACCCCATAATTCATAAGTGTAAAAGTAATGAAGAACAATAAATGATGAAGAACCAGAAGATCGATGAAGACGTTAAGGCAGAATTATCCAAGTCTAGAGAACAGCCAGAGTGTCGATGAATCGACCATAGATGCGATGGAAAGAGCATCTTCATCACCCCTATGGTCAACAACACTTAAGAGTTTTCCTCAGCAGTTCAACCAGAGGCATACGATGAAGCTATTAAGATAAGGTTAAATCATCATCCCATGGAAGACAGCTGGAGATAACTAATCGACACCTGGATTTCAAGTTTATCTCATTTATAGCTTATCCATACTTTAGATAAACATTATCTTTCCTAGAAGACTGGCTAGATAGTTTTACTAGATAGTTATCTTCTTATCTCTAGTATAAATAGGTGATTAGGCCTATTGTAATCAAAGTCACTTTTACGTTTTCATATTGAAAGTGAAATTATTGGCACTCAAGATTATTCTTTGAATGTCCGTACTTTGTTCTTGAATGTTCATCATTTTGTTCATTAAAACACTATAATTTGGTTATTCTTAACCTGATTATTAGTGTTATTGAGAGATCTGGGATCAACAGAACTGTTGATCCTGTCAAAACTCTTGTGTTTTCTTGCTCAAAAGACCACGACTCATATATGAAAAACATAGTTCATTTTTGGTATTCTTGATCAACAACAAGCAGTCCATTAATACATGGCCTATGGTTCAACTTATTACACTCTTGTAATAAGAAGAAGCATTCCTATGTTATTGACCATCAACACGCCAGTGGCTGTTGCGATGCTAAATGATGCCCAAAATATTTGAAACCTGATGATTGTCCTAAGAAGAATTTATGATTGCCATGACAGGTTTTAGGACCCTAAGTCTTGTTCTTAGACATATAACCTTGTTAAGAAAAGGGAAAAGTTTTGTTCAAAATGATTGATTGATCAGGTGATCACAATAACCATGGGTTTTGAAAACAGGGCTACTTCTCTTTGGCAGGTTTAAACCAAAGATGGATGAACATCATTATCTGTAGCATGAGTCCCTGTGTCTTTCCAAATGAAGCATGGTTTCTTCTTAAGCATGGTTACATTAGTCTATGATTTTTCTTCCATAAATTTTCAAAATAGAAAGTAAACCTGTTTTGATCTTTGTATGGTCTTCTTGATCTTATTCTCAAGTTCTTAGTGTCCTTAAGCTGCTTGGATGTAATTTGCCTTTGGTTTGTTCAAATAGCATGCATAAAGTAGGTTTGTTTCCATGTATCACAACCTGATTTTGATTCATGTGTGTTTATCATAATCCAGTATTAAGACAGTAGCAAGCAAAGCAAAAACCTGATCTCTGTCCATGTTTGAAATCATGTAGCTATGTTCATATGCTTTGCATGTTTGGAAACATGATTCTAATTGATTTATTGCATATATTTCCAAACCACATTATGTTACATGTGTGTTTCTCATACATTTGATCCCATGAGCAACCTGTTAACTGCACCAACAACCATTTTGGTTGTTATTTTTAGTTCCATAAGGGTCATGATCAAATAGCAACCATGGTGTTTTCTATGTTTTCGCTTATCCTTCATTTAGTCTTAAAAAGCAATTTTGGCCTCTGTGTTTTTCTTCACAAAAACAAAGATGTTGGTCCTATGCTTCTTCATGAGAAACATAAACCCCATCCTTGTGCCCTCTTTGCTCATAAGACTAAAGATCAAGCATGAAACATATGGTTCATTTTTTTGTGTTCTTAATCATGATTAGCTGCCCACTCACACAGAACCTTATGGTTCAAACTGTTGGTTCAAACTATTGTGATTGCCCTAAGTTTGAGTAAATAGCCAACATAAGTGATTTTGATCCTTGTGTGCTTGTCTTGATCATGCTTACATGCATATAACTCTGAAGTTGTTACACCTTGCTCTTGATGTTATAAATTTGTTCAAACACATGCAGAAGGTGATCTTGCCATATGTTTAAAAACTGATTTTTAAAGAGCCAACATACAGATAAAATTCATTTTGGACATTGTTTTTGTCTGTTCTAACTTTGGGTCCATGAATTTAGTGTCTAATTTTGAGCAACCAACAACAACCATTGATTTTGGTCCATGGTGTGTATGTGTTGATCTTTGATTCTGATTCCATAGATTAAGTTTATAGCCAGGCATTCCCAAAATAACTTTGTTCCTACTTTAAACCTGTTTTAAAATAACAGACAAAAGGATTATGTGCTTGCCTTGATTTCGAGCATACAACCAACAAAGATCTTTGTGTATTCTCATTTTGCTTCAAACACAACAGGTTGCACAACAACAATGTTTAGCTTGATTTTGGTCCATGTTTGTGTTTGCCTTTATTTTGATTCATGATTTGTTGAGGCTAACTTATCACCCTTGTTCCTATATATGTTTTGTTTGATCAAGCATCATGGTGCAAGTGCCTACCTGTTAGAAGATTATATGCTACCCTTCTTTATATTATTTTCTCTTTCTAACAGCAGCCAACCACTAGTTTTAGGATATTTGTGTTGGCACGATTTCCTAATTTGGTTTACTCTTTGTGCAGATAGGAAAAGGCTTGGCATGGATGACCCCAATCCTCCACCCCTCCCATTTCACAAACCACCATTCTCATTCCACCCAACTTAACTAACCTACCTCCATGGTTGCTAAGATCAATCCTACCCTGCCCCACACCCCTTAGAACCATTCCTTTCACCCAAACAGCCCCTCTACCTACTTTATCCACACAAACATCCATCTCACCTGCCATTCCCTTAACCCAAACAGTCCCTTTAGCCATTCCCACTTCCCAAACAACCCCTATATATGTTGTTTTAACACCAACAGCTCCTAAACATATTGTTTTGACCCAACTAGACCCCACCTCTAGTGTTATACCAACCCAAACAGCACCACCCCCTTCTCCTCCCCCTAAACCTAAAACAAAATCCCGTCGGCCAACTACTAGATCAACCGAAAGACATGTCACTAAGCCCATGACCAAAGAGGAAAAAGATGCAATCGATGTAGATACTTATGTTCCAAAGGGTTTGCCTAAACCCAAACCAAGAAAGGCAAGGGCCAAAAGGATGAAGTCCAAGATGATGCACAACACTCCAGAGTGCCACCCACAGTAGAGCCAATCTCCCAAGGTATTGGAAAGACAGAAAGCACAAAACTCGATACGTACCACCAAAATCTCATTGTAAGTCTTTCTGACACTCCTTTAACTGAGCGCACACACACCATTGGTGCTTAAAGTGATCACACCATCAAAAGTGATCCTGTTGAGCATCATGAGAGTCAAAAAATGCTTGGTGAGGACTCCCTATTTGACATTGATCTCAATGCCTTTTTCATGGAAGAGGAGAGCCCAAATCACTTACTTGAGTGGCCGAATTCCACCACTTCTTCAGATATTATCACTCTTATGGATACACAAACATCACACTACCAGTTCAATGATTATCCCATGGTTGATTTGGGGATGGTTGACTTGACTTCACATCACTACACTCCCCCACCCATCTCCATTGCATTTGATATGTTTAACAACCCATTTTATGCATTACCCCCTTTCCCCATCTATATCCCGATTTCCCACATAAACTTTGATGCACATAATGCCATTATGCCTATACTGCCTACCATTAGCACATACACCACACCACTTGTGAGCACTACCTATGATGCCTTCCCTGACTTCCAGCTCACTTCCATCCCCTCTCCTGACTTGTCTGGACAAAAGTCCAATGAGGATAGCAACCGCACCTCTAGTGACTCTGACTTAGTCCCTATTGAGAGGTTCTCCAAAAGGAGACGGGCTGAGTCTGAAGACTCTGAATGGACTCCTAATGAGGACATCCCACTGTCCCAACTAAGGAGGTCCAAAAGACATTAGGTAGCATCAAGCCCACCCAAAAAAGTGTACCCGCACTAGACAAGTGGATAACCATAGTGATTAGGAGTTTTTAGAAGTTCAAGACTTTTTTGGGATTAGGAGAGAGAGAGAGGGTTTGATAAAAGTTTTCTTGAGATCTATTCCTTTATCCATGACATTGTTAGGAGGATGGGAGACTTTCACTGCTGTCAGAGAGCCCTATTTTCTAACATGGGTTCAAGAGTTTTATGCCTCAGTTTCTTCCACTCGCACTACCTCAGTTCATGTTCGAGGTAAAAAGATCTCTTACTCTCCGCATGCCATCAATACTTTCTATGATTTGATTGCACCCCCAGTTTGTGAGTATCGCAGGTTATTACATGATCATACTGACGAGGACTTGAAGATGGTACTGAGTATCATAGTCGAAGAAGGAGCAACTTGGAAGTCTCCACAAAAGCGCAGTCCGCTTAAATTCCAAACCAATCTCTTGAAAAAGAGTGTGACAGTTTGGAATCACTTTCTGAGATACTCTTTTCACCCTACCACACATGACTCGAGCACATCATTGGACCGCATGCTCTTACTCTATTGTATTCTTGCAGGCAAGGCGGTTGATGTTGGGGCCAACATATCGGATGCAATTCAAGGATGCACAAGAAAACCCACCGGCCGACTCTACTTCCCGTCCTTGATACATGGGTTAATAAAGAAGGCGAAAGTACCAGTACAACCTGATGATGCTTTGACCACCAATGCACTACCCATTGAGTGCAAGACAGTCGATAGAATCCGAAAGACCCCAAGAAATGATCTCGGACAACCCCTACATGTTCCGGACAACAGCCACACCGACACTGAATTGATACTTGAGGTCCGTCGTTTGAAGGAAAAAGTTGCCACCTTAGAGACTACCTTGGAGAGGAATGCTCAGTCCCACCAAACCACCATGGAGAGAGCCCTGAAGGCCCATGAGGCGACACTCTTGAAGAAGATGGAAGCAAGAGATACACGGCTCATGGCCGATCTGAACGACATGATTACCGGGATGTCCTGGCGCACCGAGGACCATTGATGACACATACTCCACCCGAGTAGACATGTTTATCTATCTTCCCTTAAGCTCCAATTTACTTTTTCCTTTATATTTTTCCCCTTTTCCATGAGTCTGGAAATTGTCCGTGTCAGTCTATTTAGTATTAGATTTTTTTTAGATGGAACTTTATGGCCTAAACTTCACTATCATCGACTTGTGTTTATAGCTTGAGTAACTTAAAAGTGATGTGAGTTTGAGTGCTAGTTTACATTACAATACTAGAACTAGCCAACTCTTTTCTGGGACGCAACTTGATTTCACTTGTCACTACTTGGGATATGATCTAGGTCATCTCTTCTCCATAATTGGGCAAAGCCCTATACACCCCTCTTGCACCCTACTAAGCCATATATATATATATATATATAGGAGCGTTCAAATAAAAACTTGACCCATTTGTGTAAACCGTGTAAACCAATCTCATCCATTCATTTTTTTGATCAATGGCTAAGATTACATTACTTTATTTTAGGAAATTAAAAATTAAAAAATAATTAATATTTATTTTATTTCATCAATAAGGGTAGAATCGGTAAACAAATTTAATTCATGGTATTTTTTATTCAAGGCAACCATATCAGGTAAATTATATTATTAATGAAATTGATTCACTTTGTGAAGTAATATA
>NW_020200925.1:0-34092 GCF_001531365.2 Cynara cardunculus var. scolymus
TTTAAATTGAAATGCTCCAAATGGCATGAATCGAGATTATCGATGATCTCTGTGTAAAGATCAAGAGATTCAGAAGTGGAGGAAGTAGAAACCTCTTGATCGTTCCTATCAGAGGAGTCTGAATTGATGTCTGCCATCCCATAGAAGAGCTCGTCCTYTGTGTCCGAGTCTTCCCATGCGAGAAGACCCTTCTGTTCGTCTTCATCAGAGGACTCATCAGTTACTAGCTCATTTGATTGAGCTAGTAGAGACTTCTGCTCGTAGAAGTCAGCCTTCTTTTTATAGAAGGCTGCATCTTTAGGACTCCTCTGTGGTGCCCTTGGCCCTTTTGACCAGCAGTCTGCAGCAAAGTGGCCTGGTTTGCCACATTTAAAGAAGCCATCTTTTGGCTCTTCCTTCCTCTGCTCCTCCACCCTCTGCGAAGGCTTCTGTTCCTTCTCTCTTTTCTCAGATCTCTCTCCCTCTGCAAAGTTTCTTCTGTTGAAAATTTTAAACTCTTTCCTCTCTCCACCCTTCCTAAATTCTCTGGTGATTAAGGCTAGAGTTTTCATCATCTCCTTCATGGAGACTTCTTCATCAGAACTGTCTTCACTCTCTGCAATCAATACCTTCTTCTTCTTCTTCTTATTCTCTTCCTTCTGTGCCTCCTTCCCTTTCCCAGAGCATCCATCCTCTACGACTAGAGCCAGAGGACCACCATAGTTCTTTTTCATCTGTAGAACTTGAGGCTCTTGGCTTTTAAGAGATCCAAACAAGTCTGCTAGAGTCCACATTTCCAAGTCTAGGGTGGCCTTCATGGACATGGTGAGGTGCATCCACTCAACTCCAAGGCTCTTCGAGAATAATGAGTTGTTGTCCTCTGCCGTTCTCATGACACCATACCTCTTGTAGTTACTGATTAAGGTGTTTAGTCTAGGGTATGTGTCAGACAGGGATTCGCCTTCTTTCGCCTTGAAGCTGTGGTACTCGTCAATGCAAATTGATCGATTGTTTTTTAGTGTTTTCTTACCTCCTTCAATTTGCTTCTCTAATTCTGCCCAAATGTCCATGGACAGTTGACAGTGATCTATGCACTTGAAGATTTCGTCAGGTATTGCCATAATTAACAATCGTTTGCACTTGCTGCCCAATTCAACCATTATTTTGTCCTCATCACTCCAGTTTGCAGCAGAACGTGGTTCATAATGCTCGGGAATTTCTGGAGTTGTTCBAGTGGCTGGRACTCTAGGAATTAAGTTCATGGGGACATAAGGAGGATTATAAAGAAATTCACAAATCCTTGGGTGAATTCCTTCCAGAAAGTTAACCATTCGCACTTTCCATTGGGGATACTCCTCACGTATAAGCGTGGGAGGTTTAGATTGCGAACCAGTGCTCACAAAAGAAGTATTGGCCAGATTCGCCATTGAAAGAAGAAGAAAAGTAGGAATAAGAAGAAAGTGATTAAGTAGAGTAAAACAGGGTAACCTGAGGAAGAAGACTGGTGTTCTTGAACAAATGCACATTACTACCAAGAACGATATCAATCAAATAAGAATTCGATTCCGGCTTTGATACCAATTGTTAGGACCTTTAGATTCAGCTTGGTATTTAATCACTTACTCTGGATGAACTCTTAGAACGATTACAATGCAGCGGAAACAATTAAATGAACAAACAGAGCAAATAATCAATCAAGAACACAGATGAAGAATTTGAAGAACACGAGAGAATAGCTTCAAAAGATTTTCAATTGATTGAAAATATTGACAATTACAAATACTGGAAGTGCCACAAATTACAAAGGCCTAAGATGCTATATAAACTAGTTCCTAATGGCTTTTCTGACATGACCTAGACAAGTGAAATGATCTAAGCCATTCATATAAAGCAGATTACAAACATAGTCACGTGATAAGCACGTGCAGCTAACAAACCTAAGTAAAGCGGTGAGAAGAGGTTCTTCACAGAAGATAATACTGCAGATCCTCTGTGAGCCATCCCAGAGGCTCTGCTGGATGTGACTTGTAAGTTCTTGATGCCAGAGGATCGGTTTCTAGAACCTCTGTGAGAGACAACARAGGTTCTGTCATTCTTGACTTGTACGCTTTTGTTCACAGAAGACAAGTTTCCAGAACCTCTGTGTTACACAACAGAGGTTCTGTCACTTTTGACTTATACGATTGAACATCTTATGTAGTTGGTCCTCTGTGGTCTTCTGTGGTTGACCTCTTCTGTCAACACTTGCAGTAGTATTTTTTCATACTTTTACATTAAATGAAATATGAGAGCTAACAGGAAGTCTGTCCCGCCTTCGAAATTCATTTCATTTCACATTTTGTCTATTTTAGCCAACTATATCTTAATGACATTAATCGTTGACACTTACACGTGTCTTTGTGATTCACATTGCATATCTTTGTTATATTGCTAGAACAGTTTGAGAAGTTAGTTCTAAAACTTTACTTTAGTGATAATAGAAAGTGTAATGAAAGATTCACCATTGCCAACTCTGAACATAGGCCACACAATTATTTTTAATTGTTGTGATAATCGTTGCTAAATATGCTTTTATATGAGACAATTATCCAATTTTCAAGGAGGAGGTAATGGAATTATCTTTTCATGAAGGAAAAACTGATTCTGGTAGTGGGGGAGCGCGACAATGTAATTATAAAGATCTATTTTTAAGGGGAAGAGAATGTTATTCTGACAGAGTTTTCTTTCTAACAGAGAGAAATCAAGTTTAACTTTTGAGAAAATGTGATTCATTTTTTTAGGGGGAATATATTTGAATAAGTTTTTGTTTACTGATTTGTCTTGTTCGTAAAGGATGAAATTTCATTCTTTGATTGTTCATGATGCTCAAGATTCTTCTAATCATCATGAGGAGGAGAAATAATATCAAATACATGAACAAAGATGTTTATCAAAGACATATCAAGAGAAGGGGAGAAATAATGTTAAAAATGTTTGTATCAAATGATAAGGTTGAAGAGTGTTGATATCTGCAAGTGAAGCTTAACTGATAAATTGTTGAATTAGTGTATCGAATAGAAGTTTTTGAATTGTATCTAAATCTTTCCTTCTAAAGATTGACGCGTGTTCAAACCCTTCTGATCTGCATTTAACGCAATGGGTATAAATAGCTGAATGCTCTCTCCAGGCAAAAAGACCAACGCATACGCAAACACATAGATGACACTTCTATCTAAAGAACACATATGCTTATTGATAACTCTTAATTTTGAGAGTTATTTGTTGTTCAATACTCCTATTTTTATGTGTTTTATGTACCCACTTTGCTTCTATCTTGTATTTTTGGTCTAAAATGCTTTAAGAGGTGAGGAAAGGTCAAGGATTTGATTATTTTCTGAAAAATCGTTGCTGTTGGAAAAATGTTCATTATTTGCTCACATTCTGCTCACTTCGTATTTTCCTCAAAGCGGATTTGGACAAAATTTAAATACTGGCTCTCTTGAGTATTTAAGTAAATTAATTCTGAATTCATATCTGAAAATCTTGAATTATTTAAAGAAATGAGCCTTGTTGTATAAAAAATGTCTTAAGGGAAAGGTCATCTATACCTTTTTCTTATTTTAAGGGAAAAGTCATATTTAACTTTTTCATCCTTTCATAAAAGGTGACAAGGCCATAAAAACTTACAAGAAGTGATATGAAGTCTTTGCCCTCTAGATAAAGAAGGCTTTCTTCCTTTGCGTAAAAGGGATATCCATCTCTCCCTTTCTTCTATAAATTTGAGCATCTCCTCTCATTTTGAAGATCATCTATTGGAAGCACAACTCAACTGAAATCTTTCTTATTCTTCTTCTCTTAAGTTAAGTTTTAGCATGTAATTTTCTTCTTAATTGTAATATGCTGCCCATACGTTCACCCTTGTCGGCAGCAGACTTTTGTTCTATTTTAATTAAAGTTACGTTTCAGTTTTATTTCTTGTCTTATATTAATGTTTTGTAATTTCATTATGAGCTAATCACCCCCTTTGGGTGTGGGTGTGAGTCAAACTTAAGAATTTGAAGGCACACTTGGGTGTTGCCATTTTTATTAATTCTTAAACTTGGTCATTTAAGTCGGTACTTAAGCTCAATGCAGATAAGCTGATCACTTTGAAGTGTTAATATTTGATCCTTGATCCAGAGATGGACGGATCTGAAATATGGCTTAAATGATGCACAAAGATTTTAGAGAGTCTTTGATAATCACGTAGAGATACGGATTCTGCATGATCTTAGCTAATATTCGGATATTAGTCGAGTTTATACTACAAATAGATTTGAGTATAAATCTTCAGGCTAGTGCAACCAGATATCTTTTTATCTATTAGCTAATTCGGCAAGTTTAGAATTGATAAAGCTGGACGCTTTGTCGACACTCTGTGGGCACAATATATAAGAATTCACTTTCAAGAGATCAGAGTTTTTATAGAAGTCCCATGAGTTTCTGACCAAACTGTTCATGCAACCTTCTTAAGGGAAACTTACACCCATACCCAACTTTTAATTTTGAAGGTTTAATTCGTATTTTAAAGATTTGCACCATCAAAACTCAACTTTTATTCTCAAACCGAAACATGCTCAAGAAGTTCATGAAACTCTCTGATTCTCAGTAAGTCCAGTCCCTGTGGAAACGATCTTGGTACTATACCACTTTATTACTTGAAACGATCATAGTGTCGGCGTGCACTTGCACTGCCACTGTGGGGACTTTGTGCCCACTGTGTGAACACTTACGATTCTAGCACATCACTTATCTTTAAGCAAGTTAGAATCCCTCTCAAGAATTCTAAAATTCTTACAAGAAGAACATCCTCCTGTCTTTATCTTTTCAACAAATCTTTTCTATTTTGCTAGGTATATCTATGTGTAAACTTAGATTGTTTTAGATAGGTTATCTTTGCTTTTGCTATTCTCGCAAACAATCTGCAAAAAACATTGTATTGATCTTTCTCTATCAATATATATTTTCAAAAATATGAAAGTTTTTTGTGTTTGTATTTATCCCCCCCTTCAACAAACTGTTCGTCTAAAACTCTTGTAGACCCGGTTGGGACCAACAAGTGGTATCAGAGCAGTGTTTTCTTCCAGTCTTGTTTAGTTGTTTATCTTCATTTTATTATCTCTCTTTCTCTAGATAATTTATTTCTTTTCAAATGGCTTCGCAAAACACAAGCACATACATTCACGATAATGGCTCCCTTGCCAAACCTCCCCCATTTATTCGAAACAACTTTAGTCTCGGGAAAAGTCGGATGTCTCTTTACTTGGAAGGTGGGGATCATGAGATCCCACATTATATAGAAAATGGACCTTATGTTCCATATGCTATATCTCCAGCTATTCCTGAAACAGCTACGACTGTCGCGATTCCTGAACGCCAGATTGCTAAGCTCCCTCATCAGTGGAGTGATGAAGACAAGAAGAAGGTAGTTATAGATACTCGTGCGAGATCTATAATAGCTATCTCTCTTCCTGACGAGGTCTATCACTCTGTGATAAAGCTTAGGACCTTGAAAACAATGTGGGACACTCTTTATGTTCAATATGAAGATACCTCTTAGGTACAAGAACCGAGTAAGGTAAATCTAGTAAAACAATATGAAAGCTTTCTCTGTGGAAAGAACAAAACGTTGTCTGAAGTACATCAAAGATTTAATTGTCTTCTTATTGATTTAAGGACGGTTGGCAGAGAATATTCCAACTTTGAAACTTTGACGAAGTTTCTGAAATGTTTACCAGAATCCTGGGATACATATTCTATGTGTCTCAAGATGTCCAACGATATGTCTTCCCTCTCTCCTAGCTCTGTATATGGGATACTGCTTAATCACGAGTAGTCTCGACAACTGAATAGGAATCTAATCAAGGATCCAGAGACATGAAAAGCTCTCCGCTAGCTTTGATCTCTGAAAATTCTTCAGTTGAACTCCCATCTTCTTCTTCTATTCTTCCTTCTTCTGTTTCTATAACGGAGTTAAATTCCATTAACTCTGAGGAATTGTCAGAGTCTGATCAAGCAGACTTTGATGAATCACTGGTGCTTCTAACTAAGTCTTTTAGAAGATTTTCCACAAAAAGTAACTTCTACAGATCTCCCACGCTGACCATTAAGAAAAAGCCAAAGTTAGATACTATTGACAAGGCTTCAGTGGTTTGCTACAACTATCAACGAAAAGGTCACTTTGCGAGTGAGTGCAGGTCAAAGAAGACGGGGATGCAATCTTCGAAAACCCCATCCTACTTCAGAACCAAAGACGATAAATATATGAAGCTGAAGGAGAAGTATAAGAAGATGAGGAGTTCTCAGCGAAATGGCAAAGGTCTTGTTGCTGAAGAACATGATTGGGCTGATTCATCTGATGAATCATCCTCTGATGAGGAAGATACGACCTATCTTTGCTTAATGGCCAAGGATGTCAAGGAAGAAAATTCTGAGACATCAACCTCCAGTGATCCCTCATCTTTCTCTCCTGCTCAGATATATTTCCTGAATGAACCCTCTTCTTCTTCTTCTAGCCTATCAACGTTAGATACGTTGACGGTTGACCTTTATAATGCCCTGAATGGCAAATCTAGAGCAGAAATGCTTAATCTTGATCTTCAAGAATAGTTAAAGATTTGTCATTCTAAGATCAAAGAGTTGACTAAGAGCAAAGATCTTAAAGATCAGGTCATTGTAAACCAGACCATCACTATTGAACGTGAACAGGCTATAGCTGAGCGTGAGCAAGCTATTGTTCAACTCAAGGATGAAAAGGCTACTATTGAAGGATGGTGCAAAGCCTCTTTAAAAGCCTCTGAGATCATTGACGCTCAGATTCCTGCCAAGGTTAATACTGGTCTAGGATTCGCTTATAATTAGGAAGACAGTGTCACTGACAGGTCCATGCTCAAGTTTGGTACCTTCGTCTCTTCTATTCCTGAGACATCTTCTTCTCAGACTTCTTTTACTGAGAGTCGTCTTGAAGGAATTCCTTCGAGTTCAGGTCGCAAAGACAAAGGTAAGTCCATTGTCATAGCACCTCTTCTAAGAAGGCTAACAAATCACATAGATCTAAATCTATTTCTTCAGCTTGTGCACCTTCTTCTTCTTCTTCTTCTTCTTCTTCAGGGATCAAGATATCTGAATCTTCTAAAAAATCTAAGTATAATCTCAAGGTGAATATTTCACCTAAGAAAAAATCCTTAGTTGTTCCTCTTAGAACAAATGAGAAGGGAATCCTTGGAGATTGCCCCTCTTCTTCTCTGTTACTTTCTGGCCCTAAAGCTAGCTTCAACTACTCATTTAGGACTTAGTCATCTGAAGCAGTATGGACCAAGAGCTCTTATTCAGAAGATACCACGAGATAGAGCTCTTACTCAAAGAGCTAAGCGCCTCATATATACAGAGCCCATGCTCAGCCTAGAGGAAGATCAAGACTTAAGCGTCAAAAAGCTTAAGTACTGCATGCAAAGCAACATTCAAGGCATAGAGCCTCTGTATAGTAAATGCAGAGCCTCTGAGTCTCCTACTCCCTTGGTTTGTGCACTTGATTCAGACTTATCTGTAAGACTCCTAACAAAATCTATTACGATTGACTCAATCCGTTCCACTTTTCAAGGAACGTAAAGGGTAGGGATGCTGAACAATAATTCAGAGTTTGAAGTCTAGAATCTAGGAGTATTCAACAAATGCCGACATACAATAGAACAAAAATTTTATGTGACTTTGGATGAATCTCAATCAACTAATTCTAAACCCGTCATTAATGTTGACAAAGAATTAGGAAACTGCATGTGCTCTCATGCTGGACAACCTAAAGCTTCTTTCAACAATCTTCTCAACGCTGATTCTATAGAAGCTGATGATGATCCACTTATCATTGTAGTTGCAGCTAATAACCGAAGTGAATCTTCTTCAGAGATTGTTGTAGTACCCATTAGTTACATTTCTCCTTCTACTTCAAACACTGATCAATTAGTGAATGAAATGCCCTCAGCATCTGAACCTCTATCAGTCGCTGAATCTAAGGCTCCTTTAGCAATTATACATGTTGCTGAAGAATCTGGAGCTGAAGCCTCATCTTTTGTTCTTGAACATCAATGCTCAGATGATAATCCTCTACGAGCTCAACGTTGGACCAAGACCATCTTGTTGGAACCTAGATACTCTTAATTTGCAGAAATATTGTTTGTGTAAAATAAGAATCAAGAACAACAAAGTATTTGTATTTATTAAACAAGATATTCAAAGAAGAAAGTAAATCAGTTAATAATACTTTGAATAACCAAATGCTTTTATTGAATGATAAATAATTGAAGAACAAAAAGTAATCTCACAATAATTTGCGTATAGTATAAGTCGGCTTCTTCAGGTCATTTGAACCTGAGGCGGAGGCCTCCTTATATACGCCTAGGTCTAACAAGCTATGCTATAAAAAAGGCGTGGAACTCTGATCCTTATCTTTGACTTCCCTTGAATAGCAAAGAAGAGTTGGTAAAGCCACCTTGAAACTATTAGACGCTTTGCGAGAATATCTGGGCTAACGCACGCTTTTCGTGAAGAGGGTAACCATAAGCTCCGCATGAGCATACAGAAGCTCTGTATGTACTATGCAGAGGCTCTGGGTCTTGGAGTTGTTGCTTTAAGTCAAGCGCTTATGCTTTTTGGTGCACAAGACTTGAACATTCACGGAGATGGAGCGCGGGCGCTGTATGAAAGGAACCTTCACTCTGAGTAAGAGCTCTGGTCCTTGATCCTCTGCATGAGAGCTCTTAGCCAGACAGCTTCTATAGACTAAGTCCTATTGACTAGAGCAAGATACTTCTTACTTACACATTCACAAGTTGGGGTCTAACAATCTTCCCCTAAGTGTAAATAAGAAAAACTCTTACTTGATTTACAAAACAGAAGTCAAATTGATGATAGAGGTTAAAAGGAACCTCTGGTTTACATTAACTATCTAATGAAGTACAATACGAATGAAAATGGAAATTTCATTGATTGTCTCGTATGTAGCGTAGAGTAGAATTGGAGTACTTATAATTCTGGTTGTCTTCAAAGAAGATCTTCTGTTTATGCTCGTTTCGAAACACCACTCCCACTTCTGGTTCCACCAAAACCGTCCAGGAGGGAATGCTGTTGATGCCGTGTAATTCTTCATTTGGAGCAGCCATTGTAAGTTGATCCACTCCTAGATCCAGAGCTAGTTGGAAGTTGAACTTACTTCTGAAGTCGAGCAAATTTGTAATTGTTTGGCGAACAGCAGAGTTGGCAACAATGAACTTCACTCCCTTTTCCTTTTTGTGATCTGTAAAGTAGAACAGATGAAGAAGATCCCACAGATTTAGATTAATGAGGTCACAATCTGTGAACCTACATAACCGTACGTGAGTCCTCTCCAATGCGTACTCGTAGTACACTATCTGATTATGCGCAAAGGTGCTCTTCTTTATGTCCAAGACTTGTTTTATTCCATCAGCAAAGTGGACTGCAGTGATTGGTTGAGTATAGCGATCGAGGAATCTCTGGCTGATGTGTTCTTGAACCATAGGATGGAGATTAATCTTCTGGACCAGTGTCTCTTCTCTTTGGTTGTAGAGGAACTAGTAGATCTCCTCGCTGTCTACCTTGTCCATTACGGGTTTGTCGAGGGGCGTTGGTGTGAACATGGTATCTATACTTGCTTTGATTCTTTGGACACGATCAGAAGGATGCTTCCGTTTTTTCCCGCTGGTTGTGCCTTATGAGTTTGCGCTATTTGGATTGACAGGTTCCTGCTACAGCGCAAGAGTGATATCCCTGGTCCCTTGAGCAGGGACCCTAACTCTGTGGGTTTTTGGATGCGATGGAGGAGCAACAACGGTTACTTCTTCTAGAGGTATGTCAACCAGAATGTGTAGAAGTGACGAATCAGCCACATTCACGGTGACCACCTCTTCTTCTTGTTGTGCTATTGTTGAAGGAGCAACCATGTTCATAGCGTAGTCTGTTGAAGAGGAAAGAGCCAGGTCTGAATCGTCTGATCCATAGATAAATAGAACGTCTATCACTTCTGTAGTCTTTTGTGGCCCGACTGGCTCTACATCTAACGCCATGGGCAATTTCCCTTTGCGAAGCACCTCTGCATTGTCTGGCGCTGGTAAGCTTTGTCTGCTCTACCTTGATGGATTTTGAGTTTGTTGGCGTGGGGTAGAGGATGTTGGTGCAGAGGGAGCAGCCATAGGTGTTGTGCTTGGGATGGCTGTAGGAAAGTTCTCCCCCTCTTGACGATTTTGAGGACGAGACTTGTCAAGGTCCTCATCATTGTCAAGTCGCCTCCTCTTTGACAGTTCTACTCAAGGAGATGGATCTCTCTGTCGCTTTGGCCTCTGGTGCTCTGCTTGAGACATTGATTTGATCATCTCCTCGATGGTCTTGAGGAGTTCATCGACTGCAATAGCAACCCTTCTCACTTCGTCTTCTGAACGGTAGTTGAATCAGGCAAGAGTGTCATTGATGTCACCCAGAGCATTCATGGCGCTCTGTGTGACATAGTCCACAGGTACATTCAGAGGTATGAGGGCCTGGGTGTTGAGAGATGTAGATGCCTCAACCCTCTGTATAGAAACAACGACCTATTGTAATATTTTTGTATTGGTTGCCATCAATTTCATGAGAGTATTAATACGAGAAGCATTTGTTGTAGACTCAGCTCTTAGTACTACCAAGGATGCTCGTATCTCATCCAGAGCAGGTGTAGAAGGTGACGACTCTACACGGGCCATGATGTGTTTTAGCTCTTCCAAGGAGCGTCGCGTAGAGGTGAAGAAGGAATGGAACTCTTCCCTAGTGACATATACAGATGGTGTAACCTTTGGCTCAACAAATAGGCCAGAGTGAGTCCCCATTCCAGGGACGCCTTCATTGACGAAGAGTTCCTGGAACAAGTACCACCGCAGAAGTTGATGCTTATTATATTTTAAAGGATGAGAACAACTGGGATGAAGACGACATTGAAAGGGTAGAGGCAGACAGGAAGGCCAAGAGGCTGATAGTCATGGCTATTCCCAATGAAATATTCCAATATCTGGATGCTTGTACAACGGCTAAGGACATATGGGATGAATTAGCAAGCCAACTAGAGGATGGCTTTAAGACGAAGAAAAATCGAAGTGCGCAATGCTTGAACGAATATACGAATTTTAAAGCATTGCCTGATGAACCGATACAGAACACGTATGATTGTTTCATTACATTGATAAATCAATGCCGTAGAAACGACATTGCAAGGACTAAAGAGGAAAATAATGTTCTTTTCCTCAAAAGTCTCGGTAATGAGTGGACACAACTGTCGATGTCTCTTCAAGCAAATCAAGACTTAAACAGTTGGTCACTTCATGACATATATGGAACACTTGCTTCCCAAGAGCAATATATCTTGAAGAGGAAGGTGTCCATCGGAGGACCTCTTGCCTTGGTGTAAGAGGAAAAGAAGGTTACAAGGAGCTCTTCCAAAGAACACAAGAAGAAGAGCAAGAAGGCCTTGATATTTGAATCAGAATAAGAAGAAGAAGTGTTAAACTCTGATGATGATCTCAAGTTATTTGCTAAATCCCTTGCCTTGATAACCAAGCAGTTCTAGAAAAAGTTCGTCAAGAAGCCCTATGAAAAAGACAGCAGAAGAGACTCTAGAAGGGAGAGATATCGGCCATCTTATGGACAAAAGTCGGGAAGATTTCATCAGAGTGATAAAAGGAGAGAAGAAAAAGAAGACAAGGAGGAGAGGAAAGGAGAGAAGACAGAAGAGAAGGAAGAGACGGAAGGAAAGATGGTTAACGTTGCTACCGATGCGGGAAGATAGGCCATTTTTCGAAGGAATGCAAAGGACGTCTGATCAAGGATGCAGACTATTACAAGAACAAGTATAAGTACAATCCTAGAGAGAGAAGCCTAATAGCCGAGAAAGAAAATTGGGTGTCTGATTCTTCGTCTGATGAAGAAGAAAAGGCGCTCATATGTCTGATGGCCAAGTCCAATGCAGAATCCACTTTCGACTCTGATGACCAGGTATATGATTCTTCCCATGATGAAACCAACTCTGCTCCATCTGAGTTAGAGTTAAAGGTCATAAAAACATTCAGAAGATTTTCTTAAATTATAAGAAGAAAATAAACTTTGGAAAATCTGAATGATTAAAAGCTGAAAAAGAAGTTAGTTTCTACAAAAGAGAGACTAATCTTCTTATTGTAAAAAAAGTTGAATTAGTTAAAGATAAAACCCGCATTGCATCTCTTAAAAAATCAGGAGAAGAAAAATAATGAATCTGGACAAGAGAATCTCTAAAAATATAGAGAAGAAGGTAAAAGCGATGAAAGAATTCGAGGCCGAATGATTAAATTCAGTAGCCTTTTAAAGATTTCTTTCAAAAAGAAAGTGGGATTCTTCATCAAAAGCTTCAGACCAATGAACTTTTGATAAATACATATAAAGATACCCAAAATGTCTATGAAAAACTAAATGGCCAAACCGATTTCCAAGGGATCGAACACAATGATCTTGACTCTTTCATCGAGAACAAGAAATCCACCCTTAAATCCACTTTTAAACTTGGGTGTGTTCAAAAACCCGACTTTTCTCCAAAACCTGAAGCTACTTTTGAAAAAGTATGTTGGGTTCAAGTTAGAGCTTTAAAGTTGTATTCAAGTTTCTCCTTAGTGTAATTGTTTTGTAATAGTGTAGCCTTTACTATTTCCTAGTATAAATAGTAATTTCCTTGTAATTGTCATTACCTTTATCATTAGCAGAATTATCAAGAGATTAGTGTTGTGTAATTCTCTCTCTCTCTCTCTCTCTCTCAATCAAATCATCTTTTGATAATATCCTTTCTACCTTTTATGTTCATCATGATTCTTGAAGGTTACATCATGTTTGTATGATTTATGGACTTATCAATTGGTATCAGAGCAGACTGCAGCAGTTTGGATTTGAAGATTTATCAATTTTACACATTTTCTGCACGAATTGTTGAAGATTCATCGATCTGGGTTAAATTGTTCATCACTGTTCTTGAGAGCTTTTCGTCCAGATTGAGTTTTTTAGCCTAAATCGTTCATATTTTGAGTTTTAATTGTAAAGATTTACATCGTTATATTCGGTTTTACATATCGAACAATCTTGATTCACACCATTTTTTATTTTAAACAAGTTTCAAGGCTGAATTAGTCGAAATTGTGTGTCCCTATTTACTGATCAATCTTCATATTAAGCTCCATAAATCTTCAGATCAAGATAAAACTTGTAAGAACATCAAGAACATTCATATGATAATAGAGAGAGAAAGTCAAACCTCACTTTACGTAATGTATATTACAATAAGCTCTCTCTTATTCTAATTACAAGACAAACTCCTATTTATATGGTCAAACATCAAAACAATAGTCAAAGTAAAACTTGTCTAAGAAAAGTCAAACACGATGACTTTTGCAATTATAGACAATATTTAACTTTCAAGACGAATACAATTTAATACTGATTTTCAGTCCTAACATTCTCCCCCTTTGTATTCAGACTTGAAAGAAAATTCTGAACTTTGAGTTCTTGTTTGAACTTTGAATATTTAAGCACATTATGTCTTCTTCAAAAGAATTCTTCAACTTGAAATCTTTAAGCAATCAACTGTTGAGAAAGATCTTCTAGCATTCTCCCCCTCGAATGTAGAACAGCGATGATCTTCTCTTTTGAGAAAGTAGAACAGTAACAAAAACAAACTTCAGAAACAATGTACAAGATGTGATCTTTAAAGGATCTTCAAAAATAATCTTCAGACTTTTTCTTTGTAAACTTTTGAAACATTGATCTTCTCATTCAAAAGCTCTCAGTCGATGTAGCACATGAATAATTTTTCTGTGATTATCTCCAGTCGCGCTTCTTTTGAGTCTTTTGCCACTTTCGAAGTTACTCCCCCTTGATCTTTGCATCAGATTCCCTTTAACAATATTCGGAAATGAATATTTCATTCATTATTACATATACTCCCCCTTATGATGAACTGAGAATCATTCCATCATACATAAGATGAATGAAATTTTTTGTATAAGCCGTCAATTCATGAAAATGTAAGTAGATATTTGCAAATCCACTTGTTTAATCTTTTCACATTAAGGGAATGGGAAGATAACATCCAATTTCAACGAATGAAATTGTTTTCAATCTTATGTATCTAAAAGTGCTGAAAAGAAAATATCTTATAGAAATAAATGGTTTGGAAGTTACAACATACCCCAACCTGAACTTGGGTCCTACATAGTATTCATCAAAAGGACAATGATCGTGATAGAAAGCATCAATGTGTCCTTTGATGATTCATCACCTATGACTTCTGGACATAGCAGTTCAGAACTCGGGAAAACAAAAGAAGCCTCTGATTCATCTCTATGCAAACCCAATGAATCAGAATTGGCTCAATTATTTAAATGCCTCTTTGAAGAAGAAGCAGTCTCTGGACAAGTGACCAATGAAAAACTACCTTCCAGAGCCAATGAAATACATGTGATCTCCAATGCTGAAGGTACAACTATTTTTGAAACTCATGTTACTTCACCATCTACTTCTTCTGTGCCTTTAAAATCAGAGCATAAATCTGGGGATGATCTCTTTGAGGGGGAGCAAGAAGTTCCATCAGTCAATGAGGAACTGCATATCGTTCCTCTAGAACCTCAATCTTGCAGCAATTGGACAAAAGACCATCCTCATCATCAGATTATTGGTGATCCATCATCCGATGTCAAGAAAAGATCTGCAACTGCCAATGAATGCCTCTTCGCAAATTTTCTAAGCATCATTGAACCGAAGAAAATTTTTGAAGCCCTACAAGATCCAAACTGGATAGACGCCATGCAAGAGGAGCTACTCCAGTTTGAGTGAAACAAATTTTGGTCTTTCATGCTTCTACCCAAAGGGAAAATGGCTATTGGGACCAAATGGGTCTTCAGAAACAAGTAGAACAATGAAACCTTTGCTCCCCTTGCTAGGCCTGAAGCTATCAGAATATTCCTCGCCTATGCAGCACACAAAGGTTTCAAGGTCTATCAGATGGACGTCAAGTCTGCCTTCCTCAATGGCAAACTCCAAGAGGAAGTCTATGTGTAGTAGTCCCTTCGGTTTGAAAATCCTAAGCATCCAGACTATGTATATTTTCTAGACAAATCTTTTAATGGCTCAAGAAAGCACCCAGGGCCTGGTATGAAACACTCTCTACCTTCTCTCATAGCCAATGGATTCAAAAAAGGTACCATCGACACAACGCCCTTTCTTAAAAGCATGAAGGTGATATTTTACATGTCAAATTAGATATGGACGACATCATATTTGGTTCTACTAACTCCAAATTTTGTGAAAAATTCTCAGAACTGATGAAAAGCAAATTTGTGATGAGTATGATGGGAGAACTAAGTTTCTTCCTTGGTCTTAAAATAAAAACAAACTTTAGAATGAATTTTCATTAATCAGTCCAAATATGTGACTGACCTTCTAAAGAAATATAACCTTTCAAATTCATCATCGATGAGAACTCCAATGGCTACAGGAGCTAAGTTGTTTGCTGATCCATTAGTAAAAGTTGTAGATGTAACAACCTACAGAGGCATGATAGATCACTCCTGTATCTAACAGGTAGTAGGCCAGATTTATTATGTTTGCTACATGTCTTTGTGCAAGATATCAAGCTAATCCTAAAGAATTTTATCTATCTACAGTCAAGAGGTTGTTTAGATACCTTAAAGGCACCCCTTCATTGGCACTCTGGTATCCAAAGAACTCTGGCTTTGATCTAATAGCCTATACAGATGCAGATCATGCAAGTTGCAAGCTTGATAGAAAGAGTACGTCTGGAAGCTGCCAATGTTTGGAGGACAAGCTAGTGAGTTGACATCCAGAAAACAGAACTGTGTCTCAACATCTACAGTAGAAGCAAAATAAGTTGTTGCTGCTAGTTGTTGTTCACAATTGCTCTGGATGAAAACCCAGCTGAAGGATTATGGGTTTCAATATGAAAATATCCCTATCCTCTGTGACTCCAAAAGTGCCATAGCCATCTCTGCAAATCGTGCGCAACATTCCAAGACCAAGCACATTGATGTCAGGTATCATTTTCTTAAAGATCATGTAGAAAAGGGGACAATAGAGATGTATTTTGTTCCTACAGAGATTCCACTTGCTGACCTTTTTACAAAAGCACTAGATGAGAAAAGATTCATGTTTCTTGCCAGCAAGATGGGTATGCTTAATCTCACCACTTAAGGCAAATCATCCATTCCAACCATAGATTCTCAATATCTGTAGGTTATGCCAAAAGTGATATATTTGAATGGCCCTCATAACCAAGTACACTAAACCAGAAACTCTGGTTCTAAACACCAGAGCCTCTAGACAATTGGAATAACCTGTTTATATTTGGCGAAAATTATTTACTCTTTGGAACCAAAGCACCTCTTGTCCAATGAAGGTACTTGGTGTTTTTCACTATGTACCCCCTTCCCAACCAGAGCCTCTAGATTCCAAGTCTATGAGACTAGAGCCCCTCTGGTTCAACTTGGTCTCCCCTCGTTTATTTTGTCATGCATTTTACTTAGTTTATTCATTCATTTTGCACCTAGAGCCTCTGGTTCCAAAGACCAGAGCCTCTGGATTCCAAGTCTTTGGGACCAGAGCCCCTCTGGTCCAACTTGGTCGTCATTTGTGCACATTTACCTTGCATTTCCCTTACATTTTATATCATTCATGCAACTAGAGCTTCTAGTTCTAACGACTAGAGTTTTTGGAACAAGAGACCCTCTAGTCCCATAGACATTCCATCCTCATCGTTATTCATTTTGCTTTTAACCTTCATTCACAACCAGAGCCTCTTGTCAACCTATATTTCTCCCCTATTGGTTGCAGGTGGAGTTTTTACTCAATGTCATCCCCTTGCATCATTTGAGGGGGAGTCATGCATATACCATAAACCCTTAAGGATCCAAAATGAACCTATCATCCGTCTGGTTGTGCATCTCAAGTCAACTAGAGACCCTCTTGTTCCATATCTTGGTCCTTCTTTATTTGCATTTTTTCAATCGGAGCCTCTGGTTCCTCTATCCAAAGTCTTTGGATCCCAAAAATGCTATATTATGGAGTAATTTATCAATTGCATTGAACCAGAGCCCCTTTGGTTCCTCTTGAAGGGTATATTTTTATTCGAAGTTTTAATATGATGACCCAGAGCATCTGGTTCGTCTATCCAGAGCCTTTGTCTCATCAAAACCCAACATTCCATGATGAACTTGTTCATCACACCCTATCAGAGACCCTCTGGTTCCCCCCTCCCCAATGATTCATGACCAACCAGAGGCCCTCTGGTTCCATGACAAATACATTTTTCCCAAAACCCATCTTTTTTAATTGCAAACCTTTTAAGATTTTACAAAAATTCAGCTTTTGTGACTAAAAACTATACAACATGGGTTTTTAGAAGACCAAAAATTCGTAAGTAGTATTTATCTTCCAATTAGATGGAATTTTAAATTTCAATACTTGTTTGGGATTATTTTCTTGAGAGTTATCCTTTGGGATAATTATTATTTTTTAATAATTATCCTTAATACCCCAAACGTCACCCTTCTATGCGCCTACCACAACAAACAACCTGTTCCCTAGAAACCCTCCATATTACCCTCCCTTCAACCCCATGTCGACACGTGTCCCTCCCTCACCTGCACCATTATGGTCGTGAGCTGTCTTTACGACTCACGATCACAATCCTTTCACCTTTTTACCCAAACATCACCACCATCTTCACCCCTACCAATATTTTATTATTATTTTTGAAATCCAACCACTCGTCTCCCTCACACTATATAGGCCCTTCTTTTTCAACATATTACCCTTTACGTCTACAAGAAAACTCTTAAGAACTTACGAACCTGCAACTTACGAACTTGCAACCATGGTTTCATACGCCTCACACGAATCCTACAACCACGAAAGCCATGTACAGTTGACTGGCGCAGACAGTCGAGCTATAGTCTTTCTTCCTTGTAAGCCAAGTAATCACAATATCGACCTTCGTCCTTAACTTTTTGAGAACAGGTTCGCCATTTTAATAGAGTTCTTTCAAAATTACATCCTAAAACCGGCCCTCACTATCTCCGACAATGAGGTGTCGGTCAAATACATTCAACAACATTGGCATACATGTGATTTCTACCTGGAAAACCGTGGCATCATGGGCGACAGTGATGTCCCCAATGACATGGTTTGCTCGATCAAAATATCCCTACCCGATAGGAACTCGGGATTATGCGTTACGAGGACCCGCCAATGAGTCACGACATTTTGCGGTTCATACAGATGTTAGGCTACAACTGAGAGCTCCGGAATGCCTCAGACTTCAAACGATGATACCTTCCACCCATGTGGAACGTATTCTTCAGCGTTCTCAACAAAGCTCTCACTTGCAAACTAGGGAGCATAGACCAGGGCAAATCAACATCATGACCATCATGTATGGTCTATTCTTCAACCTGCCTCTTGACTACGCTCTCTTGATCTACAACGAAATCCACGCCGCCTTGGTGAAGAAGAATAAATTGATGCGCGCAGAGAATCCAGTCACATAGGTGCTTTTTCCTCGCTTCCTTGCCCTTTTCATCAAGGATGTGATGAAAGTACACAAGTTGCCATGTGTTGCACTATTCACCCCCTCAGTATGTTATGAATGGTCATCGCCCCACCATCTCCAAAGATGGATACCCCACGGAGAGGCATTTGTCAAGGGTCATGCTTAATGTCATTCGAGACACCTCCTCTATCCGTAGGTCCTATGAAAGCTCTATGCTGGTCCAACAACCCCGACCAGCTACCCAGAGCATATAGAGCCCTCCATAAACACAAGCGAGGGATCTCAATGTGAGAGGACTTCATCGGATGATGAATCTGATGATGATGACAGTCCTCCTACCTTCCCCGGCCCTATGCCCACTTCTGTTCCATCTCCCCGACCACATCCTCGGGCTACCACATCTTCTATCCCTGTTGACCATGGCCAAAGGGATATTGAACAAGGACCGCCCAGTCCGATCCTTACCCAAGCTAGCCATCCAGAGGCCATTCATTTAGTCTCTAGAGATGACATAACCGAGGAACCTCATCACCCATCACCTCTCTCCCAATAGAGGGGTGACGAAGAGATAAGAGTCCATTCTCCTCAGGGCTCGCCACAACACACACATACATAAACATTTGTTGCTTCTGACTTTGAAATTCTCATCGATCGTTTAGAGTGATTGACCTTTCATGCATGCAACCCCTCTATACTTGGTCTATCAATGGGGAAACACACGTACTCTTCTTCACCGGACTCTGAATCCGATGAGGAAGAAGCACATATTGCAACATCTAAAGATAGTTCCTCTCTCGAGGCCTATCAAGGACGAGATGGAAGTCCTCCCTTGTCTCTCTCTCCACAAGGCATCGATGGAGGCGCCTCACAAATAGAGGCTCAACCTACAGCATTCGTTGTTGTAGGGGTTACCTCCATTGCTGAGTTATTCACAAAGGCCGAGTTCCAAGCCTTTGCTGACTCTATTCAGCGGTACTTGGAAGACCTTAAACTCAGCTTAGCGAGGATTGTTGAATCCACCCCCATCATTGATCTTTCATCCATTCACCAATCCCTCGCATCCCTCGAGGCTCAATCAAGGGACAATCCCACGAGAATTCAAACGTTCCAGCATCTAATGGTCCAGCAGCATAAGTTTCATGTTAACATGACGACCACCAGACACAACTCCATCGATGCATCCCTAGTCACCCTCTCGACACAACTAACTACAACCGATGCTTCCATCGCCACCCTTTCCACCCAAGTCACCAATATTGCCAATTCCATCACCTCCCTACTCACTACCATCATATCCAGTATACCACAAACAACCCCCTCCACCTCCCTCTGCAGCACCCACCCCTAATGAACCATTAACTCATTTGATACGGAGGTACGAACCCTCATATCCTCGATCACCATCCTCCACTACCTCCACCTCCACCTCCACCTCCACCCCCTAAGACGTGGTCACTCAGACTGACCTGTGCTCTCTAAAAAATGCATTGATCTCGAAGTTCAACGAGATTAGTGCCAAGTTTGCATCAAGAGCCGTCGAGCCCTCCAACGCCCTCAAAAAGAGCCTTCTTCAATAGCAAGATCGTACAAACTCTCTTCTCCTCACGACGGAAAAAGCACGAAGGAGAGAAACGGTCAGGAAATATGTTGAGTTGCTACGGTCAAAGAAGAAGAGGAGCCATGTCTCAAGTTCCGCCAGTCGGCCTCTCAAAAGGCCAAGACATGATGATCCAGACCAAGATGATCATGGTCTTGGTCCTCATGAAGGGGAGAATCCTTCCATCAACCTGATGGAAACAGCTACACCACCACCTCCACATGCTCAAGAACCAATCACCCAACCAACTGATGGAAATGAGGCGAGAAAACTAGAGGCTCAGCCCTCTGATGATGACAATAATGTACAGGTTCCCTTTGTCAATATTGATACTTCATCTCAAACAACTGCAAGAACTGTCAACGCATCACCACCAGCCGATGAGTTCTTACCAATTTTGGTGAGTTCTTCATCACCCTCTGATCAACCACCCTCTACCTTATCAGAACCAGTCATTCCATTTACCCCATCACCAACACCACCTTCATCACCAAAGCAACCAGAACCCATTCCCGTTCAACTAGAACCTACTCCTATACAGCTAGAACCCACACCCATACAACCAGAACCCACAAACCCTCAACCAAAAACTATATCCCAACCAAAATGACAAATAAGCCAACCAAAACCACCAAAGAGCCAAACAGAACCACCCTTAGCCAACAAGAACCACCCATTAGCCAACCTACCGAAAGTGCTTGCAGATATACCCTCCTCCTCAAGGAAACCTCCATCCATTGATTGAGTGCAGGAAATAGTAGCACAAATGGATATCCTAAGGAGACGTCCACTGGTGCCGCCAAGAGAACCTGTCATGATGGAAAACATCCATCAATACCTCTATCATGACCGCGATGAGCAAATTGTTCTCAATCCTCCCAACCTATCACCAGAATCGATGGACCTGCTTCGGCATAGATTCATGAGACAGACGATACAACCTCCACAAGTCGTCTTCTAAAATGAGGGAATCAAAATGGTCCATGATATCAAGATGTGAACATTCACGAACAGAGCCATAAAGTACATGGAGTACACTATGGAACGCACACATGGGATGATATGCGTCTTCAATGGAAATGATCTCATCAATCTCAATCCATGAGACTTGATTGACTTATATGACCACACAAATCAGCGTCAGGATCAAGGGATATGGTACGGGATGGCGAATCGAGCGATCATAGAGACGATGGCGACCCTTTTAAAATTTAGAGTGAAGAATGATTTCCAAATAGCTTTGGAACTTGGTACCGGTAGACTATCCTGCAAGGCTCCAAATGAAGACTTTCTTGTACTACAGGAGATGTGCTCTGCTTCAGTCTTAACTCAACCAGAACTTGGCTTGGTCTTCAAGAACGAGTACAAGGCGAAAAAAAAAATTCAGACTAACTGAGGCCTTCAAGTATTCAACAGATACACTTGAATGGTTTCAGAATGTCATACGAGAGAGACTGGGCAGGAGCATGTGCCAAGGAGGGACAAGAATTGATTCATGGGATCTCCACAGTCATTCGTTATAGAAGACTGATGATGCTCTTCTGGAAAATCTACAATGGAGACCATGATTGAGATGAAAATTTTTCTATCCTTATTTACTTATGTATTGTACGAAACCATCCAATTTTCAGAAAATGAAAACTTTTGGTAAAAGGATGTTTCTATTAGATTAGTCTTTGTTCTTTACAATTCATTCATGTTTCATAGACTAGTCATTGTTTATTTTTCATTACTTAGGGGGAGCTTGTTAGACCCCATAATTCTTATTGTAAAAAGTAATGAAAAATGTACAAGTATGGAAGTTCAGAGGATCGATGGAAGAAGAGTTGGAAAAGACCTAAGTGCTCAAGGCAAACCAGAGATGCGATGAATGGTCTATAGGTGCGATGAACAATGCATCTCCATCACCCCTCTAGTTATTAGCACTTAAAAGATTAAACAAGAGTTCAATCAGAGATATCCAAGTAAAGAAGACACGTAAAGACTCCTGATTGAACACACTACCTAGAAGACTGTTGGAGATGACTCATCGACAGCTGGAATCGGTTACACAAGGTAGTTAGGGATAAATCCTAAATTCTAGATAGATATCTTTTCCCTAGAATATCTCACGAATATTTTTTTAGAGTGTTATTTCTTAGACTAGGTTGCTACTATAGATAGTTATCATATGTCTTGTAAATAATTACATTTCTTCTCGTCAAAGTTATTATAGTGAAATTCGTTGAAGCTTCATATTCTCCTGAATATTTTCTAAGCTGTTCTTCACTATTCTTCATTCATATGGTAGATTTAGGTTTCTTAACATAAATCTTCATGTTATATTGATGGATCTGGGATCAACACTGCTAGTCTTGGTCAATGGTATCCAAAGGGTCTAGTTTTGAACTAACAACATACTTAGATGCAGATTACGCAGGGTGTATGTTGGACTGGAAGAGTACTTCGGGTCATGTAAATTTTTGGTAGACAAACTCGTAAGCTAGGCTTCAAAGAAGCAAAACTGGGTTTCCATATCCACTGTGGAAGCAGAATACGTAGCTGCTGCTAGCTGCTGTTCTCAAGTAGTTTGGATGAGACATAGCTCATAGATTATGGTTTTTTAGTCTAATAAAATTCCTATTTATTGTTATTCGAAAAGCGCAATTGCTATATCTTGTAATCCTGTTCAACACGCTAAAACCAAACATATAGATATCTGGTATCACTTTATTAAAGATCATGTTGAAAACAGAACTATTGAATTATATTTTGTAAATACATAATTTCAACAACCTGACTTATTTACGAAAGCTTTAGATGAAAAACGCTTCAACTTTTTAGTATCTAAGTTAGGAATGTTAAATTTGAAAATTTGAATTTTTCTTAAAAACTGTTCAATTTATTGAACTGAGTTTAAGTCAAATACATTTTTTTTCAAAATTGTTAGACCCCATAATTCTTACGTGTAAAAGTAATGAAGACAAACAAGTGATGAAGAACAAGAAGGCCGATGGAAGACTTCAAGGCAAAATGGCTAAGTCCAAAGAACAACCAAAGGGTCGATGAATCGACCAAAGATGCGACGGAAAGAGCATCTTCATAGCCCCTCTTGTTATCAACACTTCGAGTTTTCTGCACTAGTTCAACGAATGGCATGCGATGAAGATATAAAGACAAGGTTGAAATAATGCCTCATAGAAGACAGCTGGAGATGACAAATCAATATCTGGGTTCTACAAAGTTTATCTTGTTTTGTTGATTATCTATGTTTAGATAAGCTTTGTCTTTCCCTAGAAGATTTGCTAGATAGTCTTACTATATAGTTATCTTCTTGTTTAGATTATTAGTATAAATAGGTGGTTAGGCCTATCGTAATCTTAGACTCTTTTAACGTTTTTCACTATCATTGAAATAAAGTGAATCTTTTAACACTCACGTATATCCTTTGAATGTTCATCATTTGTTCTTGAGTTTTATCATTTTATTCATCCAAACTATATAATTAGGTTATTCTTAACTTAATTATTAGTATTATTGAGAGATTTGGGATCAACAATTGGTATCAGAGCCTGTTGATTGTTTCTCAATCAAAACGATCATTAAAATATCTCAATTCGCCTGTTTCATTCATTCATAAAATTCATAAAAAAAATCTTCTCTAAAAAGCGTAATTTTTTTTCTCTTCCAATTCTTAAATGGCCAACTGGAATTCCGCTTATAGTGTTGGTTCCCTCACCAAACCTCCAACTTTTCAAAAAGAAGAGTATCCACAATGGAGGATAAGGATGGTGAAATTTTTGGAAGGGATGCACAGAAAATTTCTGCGATCTGTCATGGAGGGTCCCTACATTCCACAGACTCTTGTTTTGAGAGTCCCAGAAATGAGCACCACATCAGAAATTCCAGCCTACTACTTGCCCAAGGACGAGAAGAATTAAGATGAAGACGATATGGAGCGCGTGGAGACTAACAAGAAAGCCAAAATACTAATCATCATGGCCATTCCTAATGAAATCTTCCGATCCCTCGATGCATGTTCCATAGCAAAGGAACTATGGGATGAGCTGGCAAGCCAATTAGAAGGAGGAGCAAAAACGAAGAAAAATCGTAGAGCTCAATGTCTCAATGAATACACCAACTTCAAGGCTCTTCCTGATGAATTGCTTCAGAAGACGTACGATCGTTTCAACACATTGATCAATCAATGTCGTTGAAACGATATCTCCAGGACGAAGGAAGAAAACAATGTTTTATTCCTTAAAAGTCTCGGCGATGAGTGGACACAGCTGTCAATGTCTCTCCAAGCAAATCAGGACATAGACAGCTGGTCACTTCATGACGTCTAAGGAACGCTTGCTACACAAGAGAAATATATCATGAGGAAGAAAGTTTCCATCGATGGACTCCTTGCTCTTGCTGCTGAAGAAACGGATGTTTCAAGGACCTCCACCAGAGATCACAAGAAAAAAGGCAAGAAGGCTCTAGTAGTAGAATCAGAATCTGAAGTCGAGACATCTGAGTCAGATGATGATATCAAAGCCTTTGCCAAGTCTCTGGCCTTGATCACAAAACAGTTCTAGAAGAAGTTCATTAAAAACCCCTATGAAAGATGAGACTTCAGAAGGAAGAAGTACCACCCATCCTATGAGAAGAAGCCATCAAAATTCTATTAGACGGAAGATAGAAGAAAGGGTAGAGAAGAGAGAGTAGATAGAAGAGAGGAGAAGAAAGAAGACTAAGACGGAAGGAAAAATGACCTTCGCTGCTTTAGATATGGAAAAATTGGCCATTTTTCCAAAGAGTGCAGAGGACGACTGGTAAAGGATGCTGATTACTACAAGAATAAGTACTAATACAATCCAAGAGAGCGATGCCTGATGGCTGAAAAAGAAAATTGGGTGTCTGATTCTTCATCCGATGACGAAGACAAGGCACTCATTTGTCTGATGGCCACGTCCAATGCAGAATCCGCCTCTGATTATGATGATCAGATATGTGAGTCTTCTATTGATGAAACCAACTCTGCCCCTTCTGAGCTAGAGTTAAGGGTAATAAAAACTTTCAGAGTACTTTTTGAAACTAAAAGAGAAATTGAATTTTGAGAAATTGAAAGACTTAAAGCGGAAAAAGAAGTCAGTTTCTACAAAAGAGAGACTGATGTTCTAACCGAAGAAAAAGCCGAACTTGTCAAGGAAAAGACTCGCATCGCCAATCTTAAAAAATCAGAGGAAGAAAAACTTCTGGATTTAAACAATCGAATAACCAAGGACTTAGAAAAGAAGGCAAAGGCCTTAAAAGAATCTGAGGCAGAGAGACTTAACTCAAGAGCTCTCAGAGATTTCTTTCAAAAAGAAAGGGAGATTCTTCACCAGAAGCTTCAAACCAATGAACTTCTGATGAAGAAATATAAGGATGCCCAAAATGTGTACGAAAAACTAAACGGACAAAAAGACACTCAAGGGATTGGATTCAATGAATTTGACTCCTTCATCAAAACAAAGAAATCCACTCTTGAATCCACTTTCAAACTTGGATGCATTCAAAACCCCGACTTTTTCTCTAAGCCTAATGCAAATTTTAAAAGAGTTAAACTCGATGAAAAAACTGTCCTCTTGAGACAGGATTTTGAAAATATGGTGTACGAGAGCAGTACATGTAAGAATTTTGATGAAGGGAACGATGCCTCCACATCAGTGACCGATGGAAACCCTATGGTTAAATCACAGTCTATGGTCGTCAATCCTACTTCATCAGCAAGTGTTGTCGATGAAAAGAAGAATATTAGTAAGGAACCATCATCTGATGAATCGATGAACAATCCAAGTAATATTGGAAGTTTGTCTTAGTTAGAAACGATGGAACCCCCAACAGATCACTCTGAAGCATCAACCTCTGAACCCACACCTACCACAAACACCCATGATAATTTTGATTTCGAGAATTCAGCGAGAGGCTTTCTTGATTCTGAATCTGAAGAAGAGATAGTCTGTGAATCGCCAAAGATCATTAAGGATAAGAAGCCTCAAAACATCAAACCCTCAATAAAATCTGATGTTCCAGCATCGATGAAAACTTTAGACAAAGGAAAGGGAAAGCTGAGTAACATTAAGTATGCTAACGATAACTCACAAGGCCCAAGTACTTCTTCTAAGTTCATTAAGTTTACTCGCGAACAAAAACAGAAGTGGCCTGCCTTTGAAAACTCTAACCACCACTTTTCCTCTCATTCAGCTGAAGAAAAGCAGTCCTTCCTCATAAAAGAAGTAAAGACCAAGACCTCAACAAATAAAAAATCTGAAGTAGATAAGAAGTTTGTAAAAACAACCGATGCTAGGACAAGATTTTCATCCCCTGCATTTACTTCTTTATTTTCATCGAACAAAAAGAAAGTTAGACATTCATGTCCAAAAAATCTTAATTGCCAATGTTTAGCTCTTTTACAAAACCTGAGGAACCATATGTTGACACATCGCTGCATATTTTCCAAACACGTCTATCGCTATAAAGTTAAAACCAATGAAAACGTGAAAAAGCCCAAGTCTAAAGGCAAGGGAAATGCAAACAAACCCAAGCCTGCAAAGGCTAAGGGTAATAGAAATCAGCCCACTTCTAAGAGAGCTGATGAAAAAAGAGAGGTATCTCCCACTAACAAACGTATACCCATTATGAAATGGGTACCTAAAACCCCTAAATTTGTCTTGCAGGACCAGCATGTACAACCATGGTATATGGATTCTGGTTGTTGCAGGCACATGACTGGTGTCAAAAGTCAGTTGTCCTCCTTCATCGAGTAATCTGGAGGCTCTGTCACTTTTGGAGACAACAATAAGGGTACCATCAAGGGATACAACACTCTCATAAAAGGCAACATCTCCATCAGCAAAGTGGCTTATGTTGAAAGCTTGAAGCACAACTTACTAAGCATAAGCCAGTTCTGCGACAAGGGTCTTGAAGTCAGATTTTGCAAGGGTTTCTGCATCATAGTATCACAGCCCGGCCAAACCATCATCAAGGTAAAGAGAAAAGGAAATCTCTATCTTCTGGATTTTCAATCCTTTATGGGACAAGACACCCTCTGCCTTGTATCCCATAAGAGCGATGAAAATTGGCTATGGCATCAAAAGTTCTCACATCTCAACTTTGATGTTCTAAGGAAGCTAGCCAAACAGAAGCTGGTCAAAGGGATTCCAGATCTCAATTTTGAAAAAGACCATATGTGCTCAGCCTGCGAGATGGGAAAGCTGAAACGGGCTTCTCATAAAACTAAGTCAGAAACCTTCTGTACCAAGCCCTTGGACATGATCCACATAGATCTATGTGGGCCCATATCTATACAAAGCCTCTCTGGAAAGAAGTACATATTGGGACTAGTTGATGAATACTCCATATACACCTGGGTTGAGTTTGTAAAGAAGAAATCAGATGTTCCTGACCTACTCATTGGGGGTGACGAAAAGGCTCCAAGTCCTTCAACAACGAAAACTCATAAACGTTAGAAGCAACAATGGAACTGAATTCAGAAATGCCAGAATCGATGAATACCTCATCTGAAGGCATTTCACAAAAAATTTCAGCAGCCAGAACTCCACAACAGAATGGAATGGTGGAGCGAAGGAACAGAACCCTCGTGGAAGCAGCAAGGACCATACTTGCTTCATCAGAGTTATCGATTACCTTCTGGGCTGAAGCTATTTCTACTGCCTGCTTCACTCAGAATCGGTCTATCATCAACAAGAGGCACCAGAAGACACCCGATGAGCTCATCGATCAAAGAAGACCAAATGTCAAGTATTTCCATGTTTTTGGATGCAAATGTTTTGTACTCAATGATAGGGAATATCTTGGCAAGTTCGACAAAAAGGCAGATGAAGGGATCTTTCTGGGATATTCTCAAACCGCAAAGGCCTACAAAGTCTACATCAAAAGGACAAAGATTTTCATCAAAAACATCAATGTGTCCTTTGATGACTCCACATCTATGGCTTCTGGACACAACAGTTCAAGACTCGGACAATAGAGAGCCTCTGATTCATCACTTGGCAAACCCAATGAATCAGAGTTAGCTCAATTATTTGAAGACATCTTCGAAGAAGAAGTGGTTTCTAGACGTGCACCTACTACAAAACCCACTTCCAGAACCGATGAATAACATGAAGTTTCCAATGCTAAAGGTACAACTCTTACTGGAACTCATGTTACTTCACCTTCTACTTCTTCTATATCTTCAGATCAAGAACTAGAACCGGGGCATCACTTTGGAGATGATCTATTCGAGGGGGAGCAAGCAATTCCATCGGTTGATGAAGAACTGCCTCCTGTTGCCCCAGAACTCCAGTCGAGCACCAAGTGGACAAAAGACCGTCCATATCACCAAATCATTGGTGATCCAACATCTGGTGTCAAGAGGAGATCCGCAACAGCTAATGAATGCCTCTTTGCCAACTTTCTAAGCATGATAGAACCGAAGAAGATTTTTGAAGCCTACAAGACCTAAACTGGATAGACACGATGCAAGAAGAACTAATCCAGTTTGAGAGAAACAAAGTGGGGTCCCTCGTGCCTCTACCCAAAGGGAAGACGTCCGTAGGAACTAAATGGGTCTTTAGAAATAAGAAGGACGAAGATGGCATAGTAATAAGGTCAGGCTTGTTGCCAAAGGCTACTACCAGGAAGAAGGAATTGACTATGATGAGACATTTGCTCCCGCCACAAGACTTGAAGCTATCAGGATATTCCTAGCCTATGCAGCTCACAAAGGCTTCAAGGTCTATCAGATGGATGTTAAGTCTGCCTTCGTCAATGGTAAGCTTCAAGAACAAGTATACGTGCAGCAGCCCCCTGGGTTTGAAGATCCAAAACATCCAGAGTATGTCTACTTTCCAGACAAAGCCCTCTATGAGCTGAAGTAACCACCCAGGGCCTAGTATGAAACTCTATCCACCTTTCTCATCAACAACAGATTCGAAAAAGGTACAATCGATACAACCCTCTTTCTGAAGAAGAATAAAGGTGACATATTACTTGCGCAAATATATGTAGACGACATCATATTTGGTTCTACAAATGCAAAACATTGCAAAAAATTCTCTGAATTGATGAAAAGCAAATTTGAGATGAATATGATGGGAGAACTTAGTTTCTTTCTTGGTCTTCAAATAAAACAAGCCTCAGAATGGCTTTTCATCAATCTGTCCAAGTATGTGATTGACCATCTGAAGAAATACTCTCTCTCAAATTCATCATCGATGAGAACACCTATGCCTACAGGAGCTAAGTTATTTGCTTATCCATCAGGCAAATCTGTAGATTGAACAACCTACAGAGGCATGATTGAATCACTCCTGTATCTAACTGCTAGTAGACCAGATATTATGTTTGCTACATGTCTTTGTGTAAGGTATCAATCAAATCCTAAAGAATTTCATCTCTCTGTTATCAAGAGGATCTTTAAATACCTCAAGGGAACCCCTTCATTGGGTCTCTAGTATCCTAAGAACTCTAACTTTGATCTAATAGCCTATACAGATGCAGATCATGCAGGTTGCAAGCTTGATAAAAGAGTACGTCTGGAAGTTGTCAACTCTTGGGGGACAAGCTGGTAAGTTGGACATCTAGAAAACAAAATTGTGTTTCAACTTCTACAGCAGAAGCAGAATATGTTGCTGCTGCTAGTTGTTGTTCACAAGTTCTCAGGATGAAGACTCAGCTTAAGGACTATGGCTTTCAATAAGAAAAGATACCAATCCTTTGTGACTCCAAGAGTGCAATAGCCATCTCTACAAATCCTGTGCAACATTCCAAGATCAAACACATCGATGTAAGGTACCACTTTCTGAAAGACAATGTCGAAAAAGGTAATATAGAGATGTACTTTGTTCCTACTGAGATTCAACTTGCAGACATTTACACAAAAGCTCTTGATGAGAAAAGATTTTTATTTCTTGTCAGCAAAATAGGTATGCTGAATCTAACCACTTAGAGGCAATCCTTAGTTTGAAACCAGAGATCCTCAATATCTCATGGTTATGCCTACAAGTGATATATCTATGGCCATAAGAACACCAAGTACTCTAAACCAGAGCCTCTAGTTCTAAAGATTAGAGCCTCTGGCAAAATTAGAAATACTTGTTTAATTTTGGGCCAAAATTTTCATCGCCTTTGGAACCAAAGCCCCTCTGCTACAAAGCATATACTTGATGTTTTTTCACCAAGTATCCTTTTCACTACCAGAGCCTCCGGTTTTATAGACCATAGCCTCTGGATTCCAATTCTTTGAGACCAGAGCCTCTTTGATCTCAAACATGGTCTCTCTCATTCATTAGCACATATAACTTAGTCATATTTCATCATTTATGGAACCAGAGTTTCAGGTTTCCAAGTCCTTTGCGACTAGAGCCCTCTGGTCCAAATTGGACTTCACATACATCATTATATTACATCGTTTCATCATGTTTGCATCGCCTTCACAACCAGAGCCCTCTGGTTCTAAAGACCAGAGCCTCTGGACTTGATGCCTTTGCAGCCAGAGCCCTCTGGTCCCAAAGGCTCAATCTTTTCATAACCTTTTACATGCACTTAACCAAACTTTAATATTTGTTTGCATTGCCTTTGCAACCAGAGCCTCTGGATTTGTTGTCTTTGGAACCAGAGCCCTCTGGTCCCAAAGACACATTCATTTTCATATCCATTCACATACACTTAACCACATTCCATATAAGTTTTCATCAACATTCATAACCAGAGCCTCTAGTTGTATAGACCAGAGCCTCTGGTCATCAAATTCAACCTCCTTATTGATTATAAGGAGGAGTCTTTGAACTCAATACACATCCCCATGCACCATTTGAGGGGGAGTTTTTCATTCATCATGAAGAATTTCCATAGCACAATTATGCATTTTCCAACCCAGAGCCTCTGGTTCCATTATCTAGATCTCTGGACACCAAAAATGCTATATAAATGATGAATAAACTTTTGCATTAAACCAGAGCCCCTCTGGTTCTACATAAAGGGTTATCCATGCTTAGCCAGAGCTTTTGGTTTCCAAGTCCTTTGTGACCAGAGCCCTCTGGTCCAAATTGGACTACATCATTATATTACATCCTTTCATCATGTTTGCATCGCCTTCATAACCAGAGCCCTCTGTTTCTAAAGACCAGAGCCTCTGGACTCGATGCCTTTGCAGCCAGAGCCCTCTGGTCCCAAAGGCTCAATCTTTCCATAACCTATTACATGCACTTAACCAAACTTTAATATTTGTTTGTATCACCTTCGCAACCAGAGCCTCTAGTTCTAAAGACTAGAGCGTCTAGATTTGTTGTCTTTGGAACCAGAGCCCTCTGGTCCCAAAGACACATTCATTTTCATATCCATTCACATACACTTAACCACATTCCATATAAGTCTTCATCATCATTCATAACTAGAGCCTCTGGTTGTATAGACCAGAGCCTCCGGTCATCAAATTCAACCTCCTTATTGATTCTAGGGAGAGTTTCTAAACTCCATACACATCCCCATGCATCATTTGAGGGGGAGTTTTCATTCATCATGAAGAATTTCCATTGCACAATTATGAATTTTCCAACCTAGAGCCTCTGGACACCAAAAATGCTATATCAATGATGAATAAACTTTTGCATTAAACCAGAGCCCCTCTTGTTCTACATAAAGGGTTATCCATGCTTAGCCAGAGCCTCTAGTTTGTTTATCCAAGGCTCATTATTCATACAACCCAACATTCCATCGATGAACAAGTTCATCATTCTCATACAGAGACCTCTGGTTCCCCATATGACAAAAATATTTTAATCCAAAAACCGATCTATAATTGAAAACATTTTAAAGATTATACAAAATTGCAGCTTTCGTGACTAAAAATAATACAACATGGGTTTTTAAAAGACTAAAACTTCGTAATTAGTATTTATCTTAAAATTAGATGGAGTTTTAAATATTAAATTATTTTTTGTATTGATATTCAAGAGATATTATTTGAGATAATTATTTAATTATCCCAAATAACCCAAACGTCATCATACATACGCCTGCCATTTCAATAGACTGTTCCCCATAAACCTTTTCAAATTACCCTTCCATCCACCCCATTTAGACACGTGTCCACCAACATTAATGACACGACGCAGATAAGACGGCCCACGATCATAACAAATCACCTTTTTTCCAAACGTCTCCTTCAATAATCATCATTCTTTTCTATATTATTTCTAAAACCAATAAACCATTCCCCTTCTCCACCTATATATACCCTTCTTCTCCAACTCATTTCTTCTTTACGCTTCCAAAACCTTCAAGAATACAAGATGAATAGTAATAAAAAACGTGCAACTCTCCAACAATGGCATCATCAGCTTCTCACAAATCGAGTAACAATGACATCCACGTGCAATCAACCGGCACAGACAGCCGTGCACTAGTCTTTCTACCAATCAAGGCCAACAACCATGCCATAGACCTGCGAACCAACTTGTTTGAAGACAGGTCCACCATCATGATAGAATTCTTCCAAAACTGCATCCTCCAACCTGTTTTATCCCTGTCCGACAATGGCGTACCTCTCAAGTACGTTCAACAATACTGACAGACGTATGAATTCTACACCGAGAACTGTGTTATCATGAGGGACATTGATGTCCCAAATGACATGGTTTGCTCGGTCAAAATTTCTTGTGCAAATGTCTTCAAAGTACTTTGCATCCCCACTCGCCAAGAACTCCATATTGAACAATATGCTGAGCCACCTACAAGTTCTGATATCCTCTGGTTCATCAAGATGTTGGGCTACAATCATGACCTATGCAACGCATTTGATTTCAAGAGGCAGTTCTTGCCCCCCATGTGGAACAGATTCTTCTCCATCCTAAACCGAACCCTCACTTGCAAGCTTGGGGCAATGGATCAAGGGAACATCAACATTATGACGATAATGTATGGACTCTTCTTCAACCTACCGCTGGACTATGCCCTTCTCATTTACAATGAGATCCATGTAGCGGTGATCAAGAAATGCAAGTTTAAGGCCACGAGAAAGCCTTTGACTTCTGTCCTCTTCCCGCGTTTCCTTGCTCTCTTCATAAGGGAGACGATGAGGAGACACAGACTACCGGCCGAAGAACCACACACTCCTCAGTTCTTGATGAACGACCATCAACCAACGATTTCCAAGGATGGCTATACTACAGAGAGGACTGTTTCAAGAGCCATGCTCAGTGTCATACCAGAGACATCTGAGATTAGGCAGATGTATGAACACTCTCTACTGTCCCGAGAACTGCGGGCAGCTACCACAGAACACATAGAGCCATCCCCCGAAGCAAACGAGGGAGCACACTAGTCGTCTTCATCGAATGATGAAGATAATGATAATGATGATACTCCTCATGCATCCCTGAATCTATAAACACAACTCCTAGGGCAACCACCGCTACTACCCTTGGCGATCAAGGCCAAAGGGGTATTGAACAAGGACGACCCAGTCAAATCCTCACCCCCACTAGCCATCCAGAGGCCACTCTTCAGGCCTCTGGAGAAGATATAACCGAGGAACCATACCATCCATCACCTTTCTTGTCACACCCCGCTAAAGCGGAAACACAAGATGTAACAGGCAAGCGAGTCATAACAACAGTTTATAAATAACACCATACCAAGTTGTTCAAAAACAAAGTAGTTCATCGACATAACTAAAATTAGAATTTTACACAACGTTCTCAAAACACTTCAAAATCTGACTTAGTCGATCCTGACTTGAGTATGCTCCCGAAAATCCAAACAACTTTACTTAGAACCTGAAAAGCATGGAATAAAACAAAGTCAACTATAAAGAGTTGGTGAGTTCACGGATTTTCACATGCATAAAACATTTCAATGCATAAACCAAGTA
>NW_020200925.1:36682-40702 GCF_001531365.2 Cynara cardunculus var. scolymus
TTGGCCAATAAAATGGGACTTTGGAAATTCTAATTTTTAAATACAAAACTTAAAACATCAACTTTATTTTATTTGAAGCATTTCTAAACTATTTGGCATTGCACAAGTTAACTTTGTYAGTTAYCCGCCGAAACGTGATCTTTCGAACTAATCTTGGGAATTAAGCAAGATGATCTCTAATCATCAAAGCTAAATCCTAGAAAGACTTAATTCTCGATAAAGGTCCTAAAATAAGGTGCTAACCTGAAATTCCGAAATTACGGATTGTCACAGTCTCCCCAAGCCAGAAAAATTTTGTCCCCAAATTTATGCGTCAAATTCAGATCATGACTTGTTCGAGAATAAGTGGGGATAATTGATTTTCTTGAAATCTTCTCTTTCCCACATATATTCCGGTCCATGCCTGGAGTTCCAATGAACTTTCACAATTGGAATCTTGCTGCGCCTCAACTGCTTGACTTTACTATCAAGGATTTCGATTGGCTCCTAAATGAAACGTAACCGTTCGTTAATTTGAATGTCTTCCAAGGGTAAGATCAATGTTTTGTCGGCTAAACATTTCTCAAGGTTTGATACATGAAATGTATCATGGATGGCACTCAGCTCTGGGGGTAAGCTTAGTTTGTAAGCCACTGGTCCGATTCTTTCGAGAATAACAAATGGACCAACATACCTTGGACTAAGCTTCCCTTTCTTACCGAAGCGTACAATCCCTTTCCACGAAAATACCTTCAAGAGGGCTTTATCACCCACTTGAAATTTCAATGGTTTCCTTCGGTTATCGGCATAGCTCTTTTGACGGTCTCTCGCAGCTTTAAGTCTTTCTTGGATGATTGAGATTTTGTCGATTGTCTCCTGAATGATGTCAAGTTTAATCAGCTGCCTGTCACCAACTTCCAACCAGCTGAGTGGTGATCTGCACTTACGCCCATACAAGGCTTCATATGGTGCGCACTGGATACTGGTGTGATATCCATTGTTATAGGAGAATTCAACCAATGGCAGATGAGTATCCCAACTGCCCNGTACTAACCTGAAATCCCAAAAATGCAGAATTGTCACAGTCTCCCCAAGCCAGAAAAATTTCGTCCCGTAATTTAATCGTCAAAATTGAAATCTTGGTTGGCCTTGAGAACAGGTAGGGATACTTGCTTTTCATGAAGTCTTCCATTTCCCACGTGTACTCCGGTCCATGTCTCGAGTTCCAATGAACTTTTACTATGGGGATCCTGCTACGCCTCAATTGCTTAACTTCTCTATCCATGATCTCTATGGGTTTTTCAACATAATGCAGTTGGTCGTTAACTTGCACGTCTTCCAGTGGCATCACATGAGTTTCATCTGATAAGCATCTTTTAAGATTCGATACATGGAATGTATTATGGATAGCGCTTAACTCCGAGGGCTAATTTAGCTTGTATGCCACTGGCCCAATCCTTTCTACTATTTCGAAGGGACCAATATAACGAGGACCCAACTTGCCTATCTTTCCAAAACGCATCACTCCTTTCCATGGTGAGACCTTTAGAAAAACTTTATCACCTTTTTGGAACTCTAATGGTCTCCTCCGATTGTCGGCATTGCTTTTCTGACGATCCCTTGCAGCCCTGAGTCGATTTCTGATTACCATAATCTTATCGGTAGTTTCTTGGATAACGTCAGGTCCAGTTAGTTGCCTATCGCCAATTTCTGACCAACACAGCGGAGATCTGCACTTGCACCCATACAAAGCTTCATAAGGCGCACACTAGATGCTGGTATGGTAGCTGTTGTTGTAGGAAAATTCCACTAACGGAAGATGCGTGTCCTAGCTTCCACCAAAATCTATAACATAGGTGCGCAACATGTCTTCTAGGGTCTGGATAGTTCTTTCGGTTTGTCCATCAGTCTGGGGGTGATAAGAAGTGCTTAGGTCTAGACGAGTACCCATCCCTTGCTGAAGCGACTGCCAAAACCTTGACGTAAAACGGCTGTCCCTATCCGATAGAATGGAAATAGGTACTCCATGCCKAGCGATGATTTCGTTTATATAGATCTGAGCTAATTTTTCCATCTTATAGTCTTCTCGGATTGGCAAGAAATGAGCAGATTTTGTCAATCGATCTACAATCACCCAAATGGCATCATGCCCCTTTCCAGTTTGGGGTAACTTAGTTATAAAGTCCATCGATATCTGTTCCCATTTCCATTGAGGAATTTTGGGCTGTTGGAGCAGACCAAAAGGTTTATGGTGTTCAGCCTTGACTATTGCACAAGTTAAGCACTTATTTACATATAGTGCAATGTCTTTCTTCATTCCAGGCCACCAATAATGAGCTCTTAAATCACTATACATCTTATCTCCTCCCAGGTGAATCGAGTATTTTGATCGATGGGCTTCGTCCAAAATTATTGATCTAAGGTTGCCAATCTTAGGTATCCAAACTCTATTTCCTAAATAATACATCCCGCCAGACCTTATCTGAAATTTGGACTCGATGTCGTGCAGAATCTCATTCTTCAAATTCTCCTTCCTTAAAGTTTCCTTTTGATCTTCTAAGATTCGGGCCTTCAAACTGGTATTTACCATGGCTCCCAAAGCTCGCACCCTCGATGGTTTTACTCTTCCCTTTCGGCTCAAAGCATCGGCTACAACATTGGCTTTGCCTGGATGGTATTTGATCTCACAATCATAATCACTAAGCAATTCAACCCATCTTCTTTGCCTCATATTCAGCATTTTCTGATTGAGGATGTGTTGAAGGCTTTTATGATCAGTGTAAATGGTGCATTTGGTGCCGTAGAGATAATGCCTCCATATCTTAAGTGCAAATACTACTGCTCCCAACTCGAGGGTCGTATGTAGTATAATTCTTCTCATGCGCTTTAAGTTGTCTCGAGGCATATGCATTGACCTTATCTTTTTGCATCAATACGCATCCTAAACCTTGATGTGATACGTCACAAAAGACCACAAAGTTTTTCGAACCCTCCGGTAAGGTTAAGATAGGTGCATTGCATAATTTCTGCTTGAGAGTCTCGAATGCTTCTTCTTGCTTCTCACCCCAAATGAACTTCTTGTCCTTTTGGGTTAAGGCTGTGAGCGTCTGTGCAATTTTTGAAAAATTTGCGATGAATCGCCAATAATAGCCTGCTAATCCAAGGAATTGACGGATCTCTGTAGGGGTTCTTGGGGCTTCCCAATTCCTAATAGCCACAATCTTGGCGGGGTCTACTTGAATTCCTTTTTCATTGACTATATGGCCCAGAAACTGTACTTCCGATAACCAGAATACACACTTGGAAAATTTGGCATACAACTTCTCATTTCGGAGTACTTCCAAAATTACTCTCAGATGTCGCTCATGGTCTACTCGGCTTCCTGAATAAATTAATATGTCGTCTATGAAGACGATCACAAATTTATCCAGGTATGGCCTACAAACTCTATTCATCAGATCCATGAAGACGGCAGGTGCATTGGTTAGCCCGAATGGCATAACCATAAATTCATAATGACCGTACCGGGTCCTGAAGGCTGTCTTGGGAATGTCCTCTTCCCGAACCCTCGTCTGGTGAGACCCGGATCGCAAGTCAATCTTGAAAAAATAGGCTGCCCCTTGGAGTTGATCGAACAGGTCATCAATTATAGGAAGAGGGTATCTATTCTTGATGGTCAACTTATTAAGTTCCCTATAATCAATGCACATACGCATTGACCCATATTTCTTTTTAACGAATAGTACTGGTGCACCCCAAGGTGAGTAACTTGGTCTTATGAATCATCTGTCTAGAAACTCCTGAAGTTGGGTCGACATCTCTTGCATTTCTGATGGTGCCAAGCGGTATGGTGCCCTTGCCATTGGGGCAGCTCCAGGAATTAAGTCACTACCGAATTCGATTTGTCTTTGTGGGGGCAGGCCTGGTAAATCTTTAGGGAAAACATCGGAAAACTCTCGAACTACAGGTAAGTCCTCAATACTAATCTCCTTGATCCTTCCATCAATTACATGGGCCAGGTACACGGTGTAATTCTTCTTC
>NW_020200925.1:41207-50028 GCF_001531365.2 Cynara cardunculus var. scolymus
CTAACCTGCCGAGTCTGGTTTGCATTTGCCCCTGCTTTCCTTTTTGGGCAAACATTCCTTATGTGGTCTAGACTTCCACAGTCGAAACATAACCGTTTCCGGCAATCCTTTGCCGTGTGGCCCCCTAGATGACACCTTTGGCAGATGATGCAATTCCCTCGATGCGGAAATTTGCACTTATTGCATCTAACTGCATCATCATGTCCTACCACATGTGTTTGAGCTCCAAAATTCCTTGTTACCCTCCTGCTTCTGTAAGATTTTCCTCCAATTCTTCGATCCCGATGCTCCTCCAACTTTCGTTTTCCTTTGACAAACCCTCCGGATCCCACAACATTATTCATAAGCTTGGTGGCAATCTCTATTGCCTCCTGGAGAGTCTTTGGGTTGGCCGAGGTGATGTTTCCCCTTATTTCTAGAGACAATCCCCAAATATATCTTTCTATACGGGCTTCCTCTAGTGTCACAAGGTGCGGCACCAGGTTTGCCAATTCATAAAATCTCGTTGTGTATGAAGAAATATTGTCTCCCTTCATTTCGAGGTTCCATAACTCCATTTCCAGCTTTTGGAGTTCACTTCTCTGGCAGTATTCATCCTTTAGCAATTTCTTAAATTCTTCCCAGGAGAGTTGGTTAGCCGCTTCTCGGCCTCTGGTTTGTACTAAAGTGTTCCACCGAGTGAGCGCCCTTCCTTGCAATAGGCATGCCGTATATTCTACCTTATTTCCTTCAGTACATTTGCTAATGTGAAGGACAGACTCCATGCTCTCGAGCCATGACATCAATCCTACCGCTCCTTTGGTTCCATTAAATTCTTTGGGGTTGCAAGCTCTGAAAGTCTTGTAAGTGCATTCCCGCGGAGTCCTAGACTCAACGTTTGAGGGTTGGTTGGTGTTCAAACCAGCAGCCACTTGGCTGACTATATTGGGAAGTTCGGCAATAAGTTGATCTGACACGAGTTGCGCTATATCGGGATTCTCCGTTCTTGGCGGCATTTCTGTAGATCCTAATCAGAATGGAATTCGTAAGTTTGATGGCAAAACAAGTGTTATAGCTCTCCAGATATTTCTATGGTACCCAAAAGTGTTCTTCGCATGGAGGATGATCAGGCATTACAAAAACCAAAATAGAGTAAACTCATTCAAACAATAAATTGACATAATAAGCATTCTTCAAAAGGTGTTCATGCTTTGATAAAATGGTGGGAGGGGTACAAAACAAGGTTTCTATCAACAGTACATAGGAGCAATTGTTCTATCCTTCCTTCTTAATCTAGAACAACATCCATCCTATGGCTATTCCCAATACKAACATCATCATACCACAAATTACCAACCATCCATACAATTTTCTAATTTCCCGCCTGGCTGCAACAGTAGCCTCTCTGTTCCTTATTAGGCTCTGGTGGTGTGCTTCCATCACATCGGACAGGTTGTTAAGGATGTTATGATGATAACCCAGTCGGCTCTGGTGTACCTGTGTGTCAGCAGCGATCCTCCTCACCCAATCTCTTTCAGTTGGATTCATCCCTTGGGAGTAGGATGCAGGTACCCCGGTCACAATTTGGGTCATTCTGCTCGCTACATGGGGTCGGGATGGCTCCCCTACGACCCGCTGAGAGTTCTCGAATGTTACCCGCTGCGATAGTGGGACACTCTTTCTGGGCGTGACTCTGATTCTTGGGCCATGATGGGTTCGTGGCGGAACGTCACGTACCGGCTCCGTTGGGGGTAGGTAAGATACTTGAGGCATGGCAGCTGCATCACTTGATGCCGTATCTTGCTCGTACGGGTCAATTTCTTCGTTGCGGGTTGAGTTTCTTCTTGAGAGACCAACTACATAACCGGATTCATCGGCGAAATATTCACTAGGATCAGAAGACATTGTAGAGATATGCGACATGAACAATCTTGGTTACTAAAGTGCGTCCTCTAGCAAAAGCTTAGTGATACAATAGAAGTTTCTAAACAAAACTAAGTCATGACAATCATGTTGGATTCTCTGGACAACACCTCTGGTTACACAACCAGAGCTTCTGGTCGTGAGACCAGAGCTTCTAGTTGTACTAAAGTCCTTAGAGAAGGATTTCTTATCGATCGGTTTTCTGACAATCCAAAGGAATTCTATCTTTATCAACCATTGGCTTTAACCTTCATACTTAGAATAATTATAGATCTTTCATCCATTGATCCTCTGGTTCCTCCTGAAGCACTTACCAGAGTCTCTGGTAACAAATCCAGAGCCTCTGGTTCCTCATAGTGCATTTACTAGAGCTTCTGGTAACAAGACCAGAGCCTCTGGCTCCACTCCACTTAGAAAAACATTAAACCATCCGTTCATCGATCCTCTGGTTCTTCTGGTCGCCCTTTCCAGAGCTTCTGGTTGCGATACCAGAGCCTCTGTGGCAATATCTATACTTAGAGAAATTCTAAGTAATCCTTCCATCGATNGTCCTTTCCGTTTACCCATCCGTCTGAGGATGATAGGAAGTGCTCGAGTCCAGCCTTGTGCCTAGTGCCTTTTGGACTGATTGCCATAATCGTGAAGTAAAACGACCATGTCTATCTGATATGATAAAAATAGGCACTCCATGTCACGATACGATTTCATTGATATATAACTRCGCAAGCCTTCCCGTACTAGAGTCTTCTCGAATAGGTAAGAAATGGGCAGATTTCGTAAGTCGGTCCACTATGACCCATATTGAGTCGTATCCCTTCCTCRTTCTTGGCAACTTTGTAACGAAATCCATTGATATCTGCTCCCACTTCCATTAGGGAATCTTTGGTTGCTGAAGAAGACCAGATGGTTTCTGATGTTCAACTTTTACTCTTGCACGGGTTATACATTGACACACGTACAAGGAAACGTCCTTCTACATTCCTGGCCACCAGTAATAATCTCTTAGCTCTTTGTACATCTTATCAGTTCCTGGATGAATTGAGTATCTTGAACGATGTGCTTGCTCTAAGATCATTGACCGGAGACTGTTAGTCTTTGGTATCCAAACTCTTTCTCTGAAGTATCACACCCCATCTTCTCAAGTTTCGAATTACTTTTCTAGGTGATGCAGGGATTCGTTCTTTTGGTTCTTTGGGTTCAACGCCTCTTCTTGAGCTTCAAGAATTTGCGTTTTTAGATTCATTTGGACCAACAATCCCATGGCTCGTACTCTTGACGGTTTCACTTTTTCTTTTTGGCTTAAGGCGTCCGCTACCACGTTAGCTTTCCCCGGGTGATACTTAATTTTGCAATCATAATCGTTGAGAAGTTCAACCCACCTCTGTTGCCTCATGTTCAACATCTTTTGATCAAATATATGTTGAAGACTTTTATGATCGGTGAAAATGGTGCATTTGGTGCCTTAAATATAGTGCCTCCATATCTTAAGTGCAAATACTACTGCTCCCAATTCAAGGTCATGCGTAGTATAATTCTTCTCATGCACTTTAAGTTGTCTCGAGGCATATGCAATGACCTTATATTTTTGCATCAATACACATCCTAAGCCTTGATGTGATGCATCACAAAAGACTACAAAGTTTTCCGAACCCTCTAGTAAGGATAAAATAGGTGCATTGCATAGTTTCTTCTTGAGAGTCTCGAATGCTTCCTCTTGTTTCTCACCCCAAATAAATTTCTTGCCTTTTTGGGTTAAGACTGTGAGTGGTTGTGTGATTTTCGAAAAGTTTGCGATGAATCTTCGATAATAACCTGCCAAACCAAGAAATTGTCGGATCTCGGTTGGGGTTCTTGGGGCTTTCCAATTTCTAATAGCCTCGATCTTGGCAGGATCTACCTGAATTCCTTTTTCATTAACTATGTGACCAAGAAATTGTACTTCTCGTATCCAAAATTCGCGTTTGGAGAATTTTGCATACAATTTCTGGTTCCGAAGTAGCTCCAATATTATCCTCAAGTGTTGCTCATGATCCTCCTTGCTTTGTGAATAGATCAGTATATCATCTATGAAAACGATTATGAATTTATCCAAGTAGGGTCGGCAGACTCTGTTCATTAGATCCATAAAGACAGCTGGTGCATTGATTAACCCGAATGGCATAACCATAAATTCGCAATGACCGTACCAGGTCCTGAAGGCTGTTTTGGGAATGTCCTCTTCCCGAACTATCAGTTGGTGATATCCAGATCGTAGATCAATCTTGGAAAAATAAACCGCGCCTTGGAGCTGATCAAACAGATCATCGATTCTAGGAAGAGGGTATCTATTCTTGATGGTCAACTTATTAAGTTCCCTATAATCAATGCACATTCGCATTGACCCATCTTTCTTTTTAACGAATAGAACCGGTGCACCCCATGGTGAGTAACTTGGTCTTATGAATCCCTTATCTAATAACTCTTGGAGTTGGGTTGACATTTCTTGCGTCTCCGATGGTGCCAAGCGATACGGTGCCCTTGCCACTAGGGCAGCTCCAGGGATTAAGTCGATACCGGATTCGACTTGCCTTTGTGGGGGTAGACCTAGTAAATCCTTAGGAAATACATCAGAGAACTCCCGAACTATAGGAAAATCGTCACTAATTTTCTCCTTGACCTTTCCGTCAATCACATGTGCTAGAAATGCGGTGTAATTCTTTTTCAGATACTTTCGCATCTTCATGCAGGATACCATCTTAATCTTTCGATCCGACTTGTCTCCCTGGACCACAATTGGTTCCATTCCATCTTGAGGAATCCGGAAAAACTTCTCGGAACATACAATGTCAACTTGGTTTTTGGATAGCCAATTCATGCCTATAATTATGTCAAAACTTCCTACTTCTATCGGTATAAGGTCTATGCTAAAGTCCTTACTAGCTAAGCTCATAGTGCAATTCATAATTATGTTTCTAGCCTTGAATTCTTGACCATTGGCAAACTCAATTACAGAGGCTTCTTTCAACGTCTACGGCTTTAGGTTAATCTTCTGCTTAAAGTCCAGTGACACAAAACTTCTATCTACCCCTGAGTCAAATAGGACTGATACAAATTCATTACTCAGAATAAACATACCTGAAACCACATTGGGTTCCTCTCTAGCTTCTCTGGCTCCGATCTCAAATGCTCTGCCCCGTGCCTGACCTCCTGGGTTTTCGGGACTGACCTGCCGGGTTTGGCTTGCATTTGCTCCTGATTTCCTCTTTGGACAAACATTCCTCATGTGATCTGGACTCCTCACAATCGAAACATAATCGTCTCCGGCAAACGTTTGTTGTGTGACCCCCTAGATGGCATCTTTGACAAATGATGCAATTCCCTTGATGCGGATATCTGCACTTATTGCACTTAGCCGTGTCTCCTTGCCTCACCACCTGCGTTTGTGCTCCAAAATTCCTTAATACCCTCCTGCTTCTGTCAAATTTTCCCCCAACTCTTCGAACCCCATGCTCCTCCATCTTTCTCTTTCCCTTAACAAATCCTCCAGATCGAATAGCATTATTCTTGAGCTTGGTGGCAATGTCTATTGCCTCCTGAAGAGTCTTTGGATTGGCCGAGGTAATTTTTCCCCGAATTTCTGGAGACAATCCCCAAATATACCTCTCTATGCGAACTTCCTCTGACGTTACTAGATGTGGCACTAGATTTGCCAACTCATGAAATCGAGCTGTATATGCAGATAGATTATCCCCTTTCATTTCAAGATTCCATAACTCCATTTCTAGCTTTTGAAGTTCACTTCTGGGGCAGTATTCGGCTTTAAGGAGTTTCTTGAACTCCTCCCACGAAAGTTGGTTGACCGCTTCTCGACCTCTAGTATTCCACAAGGTAAGTGCCCTCCCTTGCAACAAACATGCCGCATAATCCACTTTGTTTGCTTCAGAACACTTACTAATATGGAGAACAGATTCCATACTCTCTAACCAAGTCAATAGTCCTACAGCCCCCTCAATACCATGGAACTCTTTTGGATTGCATGATTTGAAGGTTTTGTAAGTGCATTCTTTGGGAGGTCTAGGCTCAGAGTTTGTTGGTTGGTTAACATTCAAGCCAGCAGCCACTTGACTAACTATGTTGGGAAGTGAAGCTAGAAGTTTCTATGACAAGTTGTGCAATGTCGGGATTTTCTCTCCTTGGTGGCATCTCTTTAGATCCTAGTCAGAAGAGAATTCGTAAATTTTATGGCAATAACAAGGGTGATAGCTTCCTAGTTATTTCGATGATACCAAAAATGTTCTTCGCATGGAAAATAATCAAGCATTACTATAACCAAATTAGAGTAAACTCATTCATACAATGAGTTGACATAAATAAGCATTCTTCAAAAGGTATTCATATATTGATATACGGTGGTAGCTACAAAACAGGATCTTTAGTAGCAGTGCAAAAGAGTGAGCATCCTATCCTTAATTCTTCTTCTAGAACATCCATCCTATGATGATTCCCATCATTAGCATTATCACACCACTTGCTACCATCTATTTGTACAATCTCCTTATTTCCTGCCTTGCTGCAACGACAGCATCCGTGTTCCTTAACATACTTTGATGGTGTGCTTCCATCACATAGGACAGATTGTTTAGGATGTGATGGTGATATCCCAGCCGGGTCTGGTGCACTTGCGTATCGGATGAAATTCTCCTCACCCGAGTCTCTTTCTGCCGGATTCATGCCCTGAGAGTAGGACGCAGGTACCCCGGTCACCATTTGAGTTATTCTGTTYCTCAATTGAGGTCGGGATGACTCCCCTATGACCCTATTAGAGTCCTCAAATGCCACACGACGCGGTAGTGGGATGTTCTTTCTTGGCGTGACTCTGATCCTTGAGCCATGATAAATTCGTGGTGGAACATCGGGTACTGGCTCCGGTGGGGGTAAGAAAGATGCTTGTGGAGTGGCAGCTGCTTCACTGGTGGCAGTGTCTTGCTCATACGGGTCTATCTATTCATCGTGAGCTAAGTTCCTTCTAGAGTGACCAACCACGTAACCGGATTCATCGGCTGAGTATTCAATAGGATCGGACGACATCATAGAGATCTACGACATTAATAATCTTAATTACTAAAATGCACCATCTAACAAGCGCTTAGTGATACAATGGAAGCTTCTAAACAATACTTAATGGTGACAATCGTGCTGGATACTCTGGACATTGCCTCTGGTTACACTACCAGAGCTTCTGATTGCATGACCAGAGCTTCTGGTCGCACTAAAGTCCATAGGGAAGGGTGTCTTATCCATCGGTTCTCTGACAACCCAATGGAATTCTATTTTTATCAACCGCTAACTTAACCTTCACACTTAGAACAATAATGGATTTCTTGTCCATTGATCCTCTGGTTCTTATGCTTGCCCTTACCAGAGCTTCTGGTTGCGAGACCAAAGCCTATGGTTCAACATCTATACTTAGAGAAATACTAAGTAACCCGTCCATCGGTCGTCTAGTTCTTACACGATGCAACATAAGGAGACCGCTATTCCATCGTCTCTGGTCCTAATAACCAAAGCTTCTGGTTTATCATGGACACTTAACGAAATTAAGGAATTTTTCTACCCATCGCCTCTGGTCCTCTTGACCAGCGCCTCTGGTCCTACACAGACACAACTAATTAAGGGATTTTCTACCCATCGCTTCTGGTTCTCTTGACTAGCGCCTCTAGTCCTACACGGACACTTAACTAATCAAAGGGATTTTTCTACTCATTGCTTCTGGTCCTCTTGACCAGCGCCTCTGGTCCTACACGAACATTTAACTAATCAAAGGGATTTTCTACTCATCGCCTCTGGTCCTCTTGACNCTGGTCCTACACGGACACTTGGCGAAAATCGAACATTCTATCTTCCGTCACCTCTGGTCTTCTTGACCAGCGCCTCTGGTCCTACACGGACACTTAGCGAAAATCGAGCATTCTACTTTCCTTCGCCTCTGGTCCTTTTGACCAGTGCCTCTAGTCCTAGGAAACGGATATTCATAAAAGTGCAACAAGACTCATGCTTTTCATAATCATTTCAATGCTGGAGCATACCTCTTTTCAGATCGATTAAGTTCCTCTCATTACACATAAATTAAGCACAGGTGATCAGGCTTTACTTAATCGACGTGTAACAATAAGACCCGCTTTAAAACACATGAGTTCAGATTTCATGAAAATTTTTTTGAAATTTTTTTGGTTATAGTCGATGGTTTTTAAAGAAAACTGGCGTTCTCTATAACTGAGGCTCTGATACCAAATCTGTCACACCCCGCTAAAGCGGAAACACGAGATGTAACAGGCAAGCGAGTCATAGCAACAGTTTATAAATAACAACATACCAAGTTGTTCAAAAACAAAGTAGTTCATCGACATAACTAAAATTAGAATTTTACACAATGTTCTCAAAACACTTCAAACTCTGACTTAATCGATCATGAGTCGAGTATGCTCCCGAAAATCCAAACATCTTTACTTAGAACCTGAAAAGCATGGAATAAAAGAAACTCAACTACAAAGAGTTGGTGAGTTCACGGATTTTCACATGCATAAAACATTTCAATGCATAAACCAAGTAGTAGCAAACTTATGCGAATTCTTTGCACTTAATAAAAGTAAATCTCTCACGATGTAAAACTTGAGATGCTACTGAGCCTTACCTAACCAATTTGCCCCATTAATTTTCGAACAACCAGAAATAGCCCGTTCACTACTTAGGTCCCACAGTTCGATAGAGTACTAATTCAGCGATGGTCCAAATTCCACATGATTAGACTAGAAAACGTAGGTAATTGTGCACCCCTTTCTGGGTGAGACTGTCAACACAATAGCGGCTATCCACAATACCACGGCCCGGGAATGTACCCGAGTTAACAAGTAGCGTTTACGGACGGGGACTTTTATTTGGA
>NW_020200925.1:51063-57886 GCF_001531365.2 Cynara cardunculus var. scolymus
CATCGCCTCTGGTCCTCTTGACCAGCGCCTCTGGTCCTACACGGATTCTTAACTAATCAAAGGGATTTTCTACCCTTCGCCTCTGGTCCTCTTGACCAGCGCTTCTGGTCGGCCTAGGCAATGGATATTCATAAAAGTGCAACATAACTCATGCTTTTCATAACAATTTGTTTTGCTGGAGCATACATCTGGTTCGACCGATTAAGTTTTTCTCATTATACGTAAATTAAGCACAGGTGATCAGGCTTTGCTTAATCGACATGTAACAATATGACCCGCTTTAAAATCATATGATTCCAAATTTCTTGAAAATTGTTTGGAAATGTTTTTGGCTATAGTCGATGGTTTTTAAAGAAAACCAGCGTTCTCTATAATTGAGGCTCTGATACCAAATCTGTCACACCCCGCTAAAGCGAGTCATAGCAACAGTTAATAAATAACACCATTCCGAGTTGTGCAAAATCAAATCAAGTTTATCGACATAACCGAAATTAGAATGAATACAACTTTTCTCAAAATACTTCATTTTAGAACTTAATCGATCTTGCCACGAGTATGCTCCCAAAACATATTCAACCAACCTTACTTAAATTCTGAAAAGCATGAAAATAAAACAAGGTCAGCTACAAAGAGTTGGTGAGCTCACAGGTTTCCAATGCATAAAACATTTCAATGCATAACCAAATAATTGCAAAGTTATGCGAATTCTTTGCACTTAATAAATGTAAATCTTTCACGATGTAAAACTTGAGATGCTACAGAGCCTTACCTGACCAACTTGCCCCATTAATTTACGAACAACCATAGGTAGCCCGTACACTACTTAGGTCCCACAGTTCGTAGAAGTACTAATTCAGCGGTGGTCCAAATTCCACATGATTAGACAAGAAACATAGGTAATGTGCACCCCTTTCTGGGTGGGACTGTCAACACAATAGCGGCTATCCACAATAACACGGCCCAGGGATGTACCCGAGTTAACAAGTAGCGTTTACGGACGGGGACTTTTATTTGGAAAAAAAAATATACTCCCAAGCACATCAATTTAGCATTTATTCCAAGTGCAATAACAGTTAACAAATATAACTTAGAAAACCCGACTAAGCAGTTCCTTAGTCCAGAGGTTTCAAGCAAAACTTGAGTAAGCAATTCCTTAGTCCAAAGTTTTGAGCAAAGCATCGACTAAATAGTTCTTTAGTCCCAAGGTTTTGGCATAAAATAAACATGCATAGTTTGCTCAATTTCATGCTTTTCCCCCATAAAATAAACAAAAAGGCAGTAAAAGTGGGGCCGTAAGAACTCACTAGTTTGATGATGAATATTCAAAGGTTGCCCTTAGAAGCTTTCAAAGCTCGCCCGACCTTCCTATACAGACCAACAACCAGCACTTAACTTACTTAAAGGTTTCTTGCCCAAGATAAAGCAAAGTTGCTTTCAATGCAATGCCATCAAGGTTTTTATAAAATATAGCCGATATTTTATTAATTATTTTNCGTAAGAACTCACTAGTTTGATGATGAATATCCAGAGGTTGCCCTTAGAAGCTTTCAAAGCTCGCCCGACCTTCCTATACAGACCAACAACCAACACTTAACTTACTTAAAGGTTTCTTGCCCAAGATAAAGCAAAGTTGCTTTCAATGCAATGCCATCAAGGTTTTTATAAAATAAAGCCGATATTTTATTATTTTTTTTAAAAAGGAACCTTCCAAAAATCCACCTATTGACATCATCTTAAGTCATCCAAAACAATGATGACAGCCGTCAATTTCTAATATCAAGAATATTTAAGTAGGTTTGAGTCTCTTTTTAAATACCCTACAATCTTGAGTCACACGCCCCCAAAACAGATTGTATGCACCAAGAATGACAACAATGATGGGGAGGGGTGTCAAGCTTATCATTTTCAAGAATTTAAACTCTAGTTTGAGCCATCATCCTCGAACAAACTCCAGAAAAAAAATATTTTCCGATTCCATCGAGTTTTAAAGATAATAAATCTGATTAAAGATGCATGCAAGATCCTACCATACTTAAAATATGATCAGACCTCACATGCAAGGAATCTCTCCTACTTTCTTAGAGATTAATGAACATGGATCACAGATTATCACCCTCTCGATGACATTTGCAGGTCTTTGATGAGCAATCTCCCCTCTTTAATTCTCATAAATTTACTAGAGGATCGAGTAGGTGAAGAAGGATGAAAACTTTCCAATTTTTATGAGAATAGGATAGCCCAAATCATACCTTTTCTTAAAATCTTGAATAATCATTAAGAACAACGTAATCCTTTAAGGCTTGCGAGAAGATGAAATCGGCTGGAGGGTGATTGGGTTTACAGAGAGATGAAAGATTTAAGCTGAGAATTTGGAAATGCGAGTTTTTTTTTTTCAAAGAATGAGGGGTATTTATATGAGGATTTTTAAGGATAAAATGGGCTGGCCTCTAAAGGCYCAAKCCCAAAATATTTTTATTTTTCTAAATAATAAAACCCCACTATAATTTATTCAAACAAAACAACTTGATATTTGATTTTAAAACTCCACCCTTTAATAAATTAATTGGCCAATAAAATGGAAGTTTGGAATTTCTAATTTTTAAATATAAAACTTAAAACATCAACTTTATTTTATTTGAAGCATTTCTAAACTATTTGGCATTGCACAAGTTAACTTTGTCAGTTACCCGCCGAAACGTGATCTTTCGAACTAATCTTGGGAATTAAGCATGATGATCTCTAATCATCAAAGCTAAATCCTAGAAAGACTTAATTCTCGATAAAGGTCCTAAAATAAGGTGCTAACCTGAAATTCCGAAATGACAGATTGTCACAATCGATTTAATCCCCATTCGACAATCCCTTGCCAACCTTGAAGCCCAAGCCAAAGAAAACCACACCCGCCTTCAAATGCTTCAACAAACCACCCAACAACAACACCACGCCACCTCCACCATATCTACTCTTCATAACCAAACCATTATGAACACCCTTGCCACCCTCACGACCTAGGCAACTACGACCGATGAGGCCATTGCTTCCATCACCACCCACCTAAGCACCATCACCAATATCCTCAATAATCTCCCAGCCTCCATCCTCTCCCAAATCCCTCAACCTACCCCACCCCCAACTACATCCATCGATGAAACCTTAGCCTTCCTCTCCACCCAATTGGCCAACATACAAACTACCCTCACCAAACTCCCAACCAACATATTAGCCCAAATACCCCAGCCACCTCCTCCTCCACCCCTCTCTGTGGTGCCATCATTTGATGAAGCCCTCTTCTCCTTCGCTGCAGAGCTGAAAGATATAATAGCCAACCTTCCCATCTCACCACCCGCATCCATCTCCACCTCCATACCTCCTCCCGCTTCATCATCCACCACATAGTTTGCCACCAAAGCTGACCTAAGGGCTCTGTCAAATGTACTTATCTCATCTTTCAATGAGATAAGTGCAAAGTTCATCCATCAAGCCTCACAGCCGACCAAGGCTCTATTCCAGAGCCTTGTAGAACAACAGGCTCACATCAACTCTCTCCTTCACTCGATGGAGGCGAGTTGAAGACAGAAGTCCCGAAGGGCATACCTTGCATCCTTCAGGGAAGGAAAGAAGAAGAAGAGGAGCAGAGCCTCTTTCTCATCAAGCCACCCGCAGAAGAGGCCAAGGCATGAGGATCCAGACCAAGATGATCATGGTCTTGGTCCTGAGAACCCGACTGCTGCTGCTCAACAAATGGAGACCGCTGCACCACAACAACCACCTCAATCATAAAACCAACCACCATCATCAACCCAAGGAACCTAAGTGAGGGAACCAGAGGCTCAGCCCTCTAAAGATGTACACAATGTAAATGTTCCCTTTGGCACCACCCAATAACCCATTGAGCTGAGTTCCTTATCCAGCAAAAACCCCTCTACCCCACAAACAGAAACCAACCTACCCTTCATACCATCACCAACTCCCAACCTACCCTTAACTCCATCACCAACCCCTCGCACCACATGACCTTTCATAACCATACACATACAACCAGAACCCATAATCATCCAACCTTCCTCACCCCAACAACCTCAAACCTAAACAGAACCCCATGAACCAGAAACCACCCATCTAGAGCCCAATGAACCAAAGCTACCCCAAAATGAGCCAACCCAACAAGAAACCATTCCATCAGCAACCCATTCACAACCCTTAGCCCAAACACAACCCCATCAACCCAAGTGCAAGCGGATGTTCCCTTCTCATCGAGGCATCATCCTCAAGGGGTCGTCGATGAAATAATTACAAATATGGAGTCACTAACAAGATGTCCAGAGATGTTGCAAAGGGAACTAGTGATGATGGAAAATATCTATCAATACTTGTATCATGATTGTGATGAAGGTTTATCTCTCAATCCTCCAATGCTATCACAAGAATCAATGAACCTCCTACGCCACAAGTTTGTAAGACAGACTACCCAACCACCACAAGCTGTCTTCTTAAACGAAGGAATAAGGACGGTCATGGATATCAAGATGAGGACCTTCGCCAATAGAGCCATCAAGTATATCGAGTACACTATGGAGCGAGCCCATGGTCCTGTCAGTGTCTTCAATGACAATGACTTGATCAATCTCAATCCATATGAGTTGATTGATCTTTATGTGCATACGGCTCAGCAACAGGATCAAGGAATAAGACTTGGGGTGGCAAATAGAGCGACCGTTCAAATGACAAAAACCTTGGTGAAGCACAGAGCAAAGACTGATTTTCAAATTGCTCTTCAACTTGGCATCGACAGACTATCCTTCACTCCACCCAATGAAGATTTCCAAGCCTGCAGGAGTAGAGATCTGCCTCTATACTAACTCAACCAGTACTGGGTATGGTATTCGAAAATGAGTTTGGAGCGAAAAATTTTTCAGACTGACTAAAGCCTTTAAGTACTCAACCAAAACACTTGAATGGTTTCAGATAGTCATCAGAGACAAGTTAGGCAGACCTCACGTGCCAATGGGAGAGGGACAAGGACTTATTCATGATATCTCAATATTCATTCAATACAGAGGATTGTTGATGCTCTTCTAGGAAATTACACAAGGTATATCATGAATGAAGTTTTTCTTTTGCTTTGAATTGTAATATCTTTTGTTCCAATGATTTAAGAATTCATCAATTAGTCGAATGAAAAATTTGGCAAATGATGCTTTTCTTTAGATTAGCCTATGTTCTTCGTTTATGCTTTAAATGTTCCTAGATTAGTTCATGTTTGTTCTTTCATTACTTCGGGGGAGATTGTTAGACCCCATATGTGACAATTCGTCACTTTGACTTCAGGTTAGTACCGCATTTCAAGATTTTTAATTTAGAACTAAGTCTTTCTAGGATTTAGCTTCGATGATTAGAGGTCATCCTGTTTAATTCCCAAGATTAGTTCGTTAGATCACGCCTCGAGGGTAGCTAGCAAAGCTAATTTATGCAATGCCAATTAGTCTTGAAGTATTTCACATAAAATAAAGTCGATATTTTTTTAAGTTCCGTCCTCTTCAAAAATTTAAAAGTTCCAAGGTTCAATTTTATATTTTTTTGCCAATTAATTTAAAGAGTGGTGTTTTAAATCTTTTGTCAAAATGTTTTGTTGTATTTATTAGGGTCTTTTAATTTTTTTTTATATATAATTAAAAACCTTTTGGGCTTGGACCTTTAGAGGTCAGCCCATTCTTTTCATGAAATCCACATATAAATACCCCCTTCCCTTTTGAAAGCCCTTCACTTTCCAAACTTCCAGCCATTACATCTCTTTCTTTCCAACCGATTCCATTTTCAAGCAAAACTCAAGGACTTTTGCTGTTCTTAAAGACCTGCTCGCGTCTTTTATTCTAGAAAAGGTATGTTTTAAAGTTGTTCTATTATCTTTTAAAGGTCTGAAAATCTTTATCTTTCTCCCTACTCGGCTTTTTGGCTATTTATGGGATTTAAAGAGGAGAGATTATTCATCAAAGACCCACCTGTGACTTCGTTGGGGATGATAATYTGTGACCCAAGTTCTTTAAATCTYCAAGAAAGAAGGAAAAATTCCTTGCATGTGAGGTCTGATCACATTTTCGGATGATAGGTCTTGCATGCAACTCTATTCAGATTTATTCCTTTGAAAACTTGTTAGAATCGGGATTATTTTGTTTTCTGGAAGTTATTCAAAGATGATGGTTTTTGTGTTAAAATCTTTTAATTCTTGGAAATATTGAGCCTACATGCAATCGGTGATGAAGGCTTGTGGCTCAAGAATTGTGGATTATTCTTGAAAAGAGTGTTAAACCCACTCAAAATCTCTTGGTTTTGGTAATTGGCGGTTGCCATCATTTGTTTTAGGATGACATTTAATGATGTCATTACTTGGATTTTTGGAAGGTTCTTATTTAATAAATAAATAAAGCGGCTTTGATTTATGAAAATACTTGATGGCTTTGCATTGGRACCAACTTTGCCCTACCTAAGTCAAGGAAACCATTAAGTTAATWTAGCGCTGGTTGGTCTGTCAGGAGGTTCGAGAAAGCATAGCAAGTCCATAAGGAATCATTCGGATATTCGCCAAACTTGTGAGTTCTCACGGCCCCACTTTTAATGCTTTTTATATGTTTTATGGGGGAAAAGCATGATATTGAGCAAACTTTGCATGTTGCGTTTTATTATACTTGTGACTAAAGAACTGTTTAGTCGATGCTTTAATTGARATATCTTGGGCTAAGGAACTGCTTAGTCAAGTTTTACTTGGAACCTCTTGGGCTAAGGAACTGCTTAGTCGGGTTCATTACGTTGGTTTTGAAAATTGTTT
>NW_020200925.1:58401-104947 GCF_001531365.2 Cynara cardunculus var. scolymus
ATTAAGTCAAGTTTTTGATGTAATTATGAACGTTGTGTATTATTCTAACTCTTGTTATGTCGATAAATCGTTTTGTTTCAAAACTTGTAATGGTGTTATTTATAAATTGTTGCTATGACCTGCTTGTCTGTTAGCATCCCGTGTTTCCGCTTTAGCGGGGTGTGACACCATAATTCTTATGTGTAAAAGTAATGAAGACAAACAAGTGATGAAGAACGAGAAGGATGATGGAAGACTTCAAGGCAAAATGGCTAAGTCCACAAAACAACCAGAGGGTCGATGAATCGACCAGAGATGCGATGGAAGGAGCATCTTCATAGCCCCTCTATATAATGGAAAGAGCATCTTCATAGTTTAGCCAGAGGCATGCGATGAAGATATGAAGATAAGGTTGAAATAATGCCCCATGGAAGACAACTAGAGATGACAAATCAACAGTTGGATTCTACAAAGTTTATCTTGTTTTGTTGATTATCTATGTTTAGATAAGTTTTATCTTTTCCTAGAAGATTTGCTAGATAGTCTCACTAGATAGTTATCTTCTTGTTTAGATTACTAGTATAAATAGGTGGTTAGGCCTATTGAAATCTTAGACTCTTTTAACGTTTTTCACTATCATTGAAATAAAGTGAATCTTTTGACGCTCAAGTATATCCTTTGAATGTTCATCATTTGTTCTTGAGTGTTCATCATTTTATTCATCCAAACTATATGATTACGTTATTCTTAACTCAATTATTAGTGTTATTGAGAGATTTGGGATCAACAAAAATATATGTATTTCTTAATATAAATCAGTATTTCAGTTTTTCATGTAATTGAAAATCTTTTGATAGTGGAATCTATATCTGAGGGGGAGTGTTGAATTTTTGGTTCTTATACTTCTAATTCATTTTTCTAGGGGGAGTTAAATATCTATATGATACTAATTGTTTCATTTTTTTCTTACTGGTACTGTTAAAATATCTAATTTTTGAAAGATTGTGAGTTTAAAAGGATAAGTGTTCGTCCGATTTAGTGTAATCTGGACAACACTTTGTTCGATATAGACTTAATCTGGTTAAAGCTTTACCCGGGAAGTGATGTCCGATTTAGACTATATCCGAAGAAGAGACTATTCGATAAACTCCCATATAAGATTAGATATATTTTTGGATAAGTGTTTTTATGTGGTAAATCGCCCAATGAGTCATGCGGTTTTGGTCTAAATTGTTCAATGTGTCATCCAGATTTTGTCTTCTCCGGATGAAGATTTATCCGATTTACGTTCAATTGGATCATGAGTTATCCGATGTATTTTGACTTAGTGTTGTGTGTTATAAACTGGACAACTCTTTGCCTGATTTATCGTAATCCGGACGTCTCTTCGTTCGGATTAGAATTTGAAGAGTTTTTCACATACTATATAAATGGTCGTCCGATTTTCATTTTATTTTTACTGTTTTACTCCGCATCGGTAAAGATCACTATTCATCGTCGTCTCTGGATAATCTCTGTGACTGTTCTTCATCGTCTTCATTCCTTCTTAATCACGTATTGATCTTTTTGGACTGTTTCTTTGATATTAGAGGTTTGAATCCGTAATCATTGTATTGGAGTTATATGTTTTGGACTTAATCGAACACTATAATGATTTTAGGTTGGATCGAACTTTGTTTAATCTTAGTTGTTGGATTTTGTATCCAATTTTAGGTGTTTTGAACCTAAGTGTTTATTTTTGTTCTTAATCGGATTAGGGTGTTGGTTTAGGTTTTTGGATTTTTGACCGGATTTGTTACCGAAGATGGTGATTGGAGCTTGACTCCGGTTGACATTGTCCAATGTTGTTCTTTGACTTTGTTTGATTTTTTTTTCATCCGGATTTGTTATCCAAATGATATTTTTTTTTCTTTTGTTAGTTTAGATTTTTTTTACATCGTTTTATTTTTGTAAGTTTTAGATTTTTTTTGTTGCTTAGTTTAGTTTAATTTTTTTAGGTGTAATTTTTTTAAGGTTTTAGATTTTTTTGTGTGTTGTATGTAAGTGTCAAATTTTTTTTCTTGTTTTGTGTGTTTTATTTTTGTTGATTAATTGTTGTTTTTGTTGTTTTTGATGTTGTTATTTTGAGCAAAATTGTCAAAATTTTTTCTTAGTTTGTGAAGATTTTTTTTGGTAAATCTAGTGTTTGGTTTTTGTATCTGGTTTTGATAATTTGTGGAAGATTAAATCATTTGCAGATCTAATATTTTTTATTTCTTACAGGAAAATGGCTGACAAACCACAAAGATCTGAGGAGGAAACTAACATTCCCTCAGTCAGATTAGTCAACCTAAACAATCCACCTCAGTTAGCAAATATCCTTACCTAAGATGAATCAATCTTTCCTCAATATCTCTACCTAGATATTGAACCAAACAACCATCACTTCAATTTCGAAATGCCTTGTGAATACCAAATAATTCCCGAAATCCTCAGAGGACAGTGAATAACCTATGCTCTTTCAACTAATGCAGAAGTCCCAATGGTCTACCTACTACGGTTCTGGCACACTCTCACACTGTCAAAGAATGGAGACATGTATTTTCTTTGAAGGGAATGTAGACGACTACATGAGCTGTCTCACTTTAAAAAGGCTTCAAAGAATACTCATATTGCCAAGTCCAACTGCCTCAGGATTTGAATAATTAATAATAGACGAAGAGCTTTGTCGAGACATCAGACAGTTAGGATACTGGCAAGAGTTAACTAATCCATCACAATTCAAAAGACGATTTCTACCTTCAATATGGCACCTGCTATTTTCAATACTCAACCGGTGTTTAACTTTAAAAATTGTCGGGATTGACACTTGCAGTAGCATTTCTAAAATTCTTCCATGGGATAGTGTTCAATCATCGTTATGATTATGCTCTTATAATCTGGAATGAATTGGTGGAGTTGGTCAACGCTAAACGATTTCCTTCAAAAGCTAGAAACTTTGTAGCTTTTCAACGACTTCTTCAACTAATCATTAAAGCAATGATGAACCCAAACGCAGAAATTCCGGGCAGAGCAGGCAGTGAAGTTGGTCCGTCATTTGAAATGCAAAGAATAAGAGCTCATACCAAATTGAAGAAATCGAGTCTATCACGGAAATCCCAAATGAGTTATTTGCCTACGCGAATCAAAGTGCTCATTGTGTGATAGAATATAAGCGAGTTATGGATCCTATAGTTCAGCCAGAACCGGTTGAACTTGCCCCAGGATCCACCCATGTCTTAGCTGAGAGAGAGGGTCTAAACTTAGATGAGACAGTTCAGGTACAAGGGGTACCTGAATAGGGTATTGAACAGAGAGAAAATGTAATTGAGAGGGGTAGTTTGGTGAGGGGAGACTCTGATCTGCATCACACTACAGCTGATAGTACTTCCACAACTTCTTTAAGCTTGAAAACTACAGTATTAGATGATGAGGCAACTTAAGCTGATGATAATGACGATGATAATGATGATGACAATGATGATGATGATGATGCTACTCATCCTGCGGCTACTGAAAGCATTCAAGTCGGAGCAATCATAGATAATCTCGATGACATCTTTGATACCAACCAAGATCAACAACAATGTCCGAGTCTTCATAGTTTATCCTCTGAAGTTGATTTTACAGATGACTTTGGAAATGACTTTGTTGAGATAGATCAACTCTTGAATGCAGTACGCATGAAGGAGATGAGGGTGTTTAAGTTGAAAATTTTGAGAGTTTTTGTGAAGGGGAAGGAGAAAAAGATGGATAGGGTGAGTGTAGAGCTCAAAATGAGGAAAATGCTCCTATCCTAACTAATACACTTAGTTGGGCACCTACATCTGCTATCAACATTCATTCATTGAATGTTGGTATTAAAACAGATATAGCTAGCCCAGCTATGCAAATACACACCCCAGCCACTCTATTGCTTCTCAACAAGTAATAGTTTCATCTTCACACGAGGATTTAGCACATCATCTATCTGCTTCTCATTTGGAGAATGTAGATATTGAAACAAGTAGGCCTCTGCCCAGCCTATGACTTTGATTCATTGCACCTCGAGTCTAGAGCCGATACACTTAGGTACACTTGAGTCTAGAGCATCTGTTGCTCACCACGCAGTTCTTTGTGAACTAGCCGGAATGACCAGAGAGGAGTGTTTAGACTTTCAACAAGGACAGGTCAGAAGTCCTACCAGTGCTAACATTATGCCAACACTGAACATAGGCACAACAGTTGTCTCAACTGTTTTCACAACTAGTAATCTATGTCATCCAGGTGTTACATTACCTGACTTTGTTTCAAGGGAATATTTGGATGGCGCCTTAAAGGCTATGCAGGATACTAGGACTGATCAAATCCTCAGTTTGAAAAGGTTAATGAAGGGCAAAGAGCCAATATATGAAGAACAAACATCTGCGTTGTCACCAACGCCTGCCCCTGAACCTACTACGAAGCAAGAACAAATGGTGGATGCGCTGAAATCGTTACTTTACGCCAAGTTAATTTCAAGTCAAAATCCTAATGCGGCAGACACAAATCTTGTTGGGATTTTGAGACAACAAGTGGAGGAGAATCCAACAGTAATGGCCTTAGAGTTTCTAGCTTTTCAGAGCATTGTAGCTACTAATTTCTCAAAGATTAGTACTATAATTGCTTCCAACACTGAAGCATTCACTGATATGCAAAATTCCATTGATGCCTTATTTGAATGGGTATGAGCATTAGAGAACACTTTCCGAGCTCAAGCCACCATTTTAAAGAGAAGACATGATGATCAGGACTAAGAGAACACTTTCCGAGCTCAGGCCACTATTTTAAAGAGAAGACATGATGATCAGGACTATCCTGATCACCATGTGGGGGAGAGGAAGAGAAAAAAGTTGGCTGAGTCATCAATGGGTGTTGAAGGTGTTGTTGGGGAGTCAGAACGTGAAAAGATTATAGAATAAAGTCCAGTTTCAGCTGCTACAAGTGAACGAAAAAGTGGCCAAGAAATAGATGAGCAGGTGACAGTTGTAGCAACAGATCCTGTGATCGAGCCAATGGTTGAAAAGCCGACGGTCTCCACAGTAGAAACAAGGATGTTATTGGATCTGTCTCCTAATGTTGGATTTAATGAAGTATTTTCAAGATAACTGGGTGGAGTTCAAGACTATGGCGCAGACATTGATAATATTGATGATTCAGAGAACATCTATTTTGACTTCGAAACCAAGATTCATGAAGATGATCCCATCTTTCCATTTCAGGATGAACATCAAGTCACTTCTGAACCTCCTACCACAGTATCTCCAGGCACTTCTGATACTACCAAAATGGTATTTGATCCTACTGAAATATTCACTAAAAATTATGTGCCGTTTGCAATTCGTGCAAATGTTCGAGGATTTGATAGAGCGTGGATCAAAGAACCGTATCTCGAATACATCTATTTGGAATTTTAATTCGTCATAGGAAAGCTTTAAGCGGCGACAGAATTCTTGGAATTGAGATGGAAACTCGTGAATACCGCATTCAATACAAGCATTTGTTGAAAGTTAAGCGCCAACCAAACAGTCAAGTACGAACCTAGCATCACATTGTCTCTATCAAAAATATTGATGCCAATAAACTTGTAAGAGTTTGGTATCCTGTTTTTACCGTAACAAGACATGATGGTCAGATATGGACTTTTAGGGAAGCTAATTTTCCAAACCTCTACCTTGAAGATCTGGAGCATCTCTATCATGTACTTCGTGATCTTACAGTAAGAAAAGGAGCAGTCATTGGTTTAGAAGCTATAAAGAGGTACCTACAGAACCATGTCCAATTGTCTTTAGTTATTGATGTTCAAATGAGTTTTGAGGGCAATCAGAAGAGACCTAATCAAGACATTGAAGGCTATCCTCTCTTTCTCATCCTTGAAGATCCTGAGTTTGGTGTGATATATGATGGAGCTGACAGAGCAAATAGGTTTATGAGATTCAGTGAGCTAAACAAGTAATCTACCGGAACAATTAAGGTTGTGCGAAGATCTCTTGAAAAGATTAAAGCTAACAATGACAAAGCATCAGAGCATGAAAGAAGGAGTCCTAGAGAAAGGTTTATGTCGATCAGTGCTTTAGATCTTTTGGTTGAAAAATTGTAGTATCAAAACACGTTGAAAAGAATTGAGACTAATCTGGGCTTACGAAAATCAAGATTTACTATTTCTCATGCTTAAATCCAAAGGGGGAGAATGTTGGGTTCAAAGTTGTACTTTGATTGTTGTATTCAAGCTTGTTTCTCCTAGTTTGGTATTAGTGTAGCTTTAATGATTTCTAGTATAACTAGGGTAATTAGTCTTGTAATTAGTGTTGAGCTTGTCATTTCAAGAAATTCAATACAAAGCATTTGGGTTAAAATTCTCTCTCTAGTTAGTCATATTATTCTTCAAGATTATCTAATTTGGTTATTGTCTGGGACACACAGGTACTATGAACTTCTTTGAGTACAAGGGAATTTCTCACAATTTTTCTTCAGTGAGAACTCCTCGGCACAATGGGGTCACTGAATGGAGAAATCGAACAATCATTGAGGCTTCTCGACTCAACGAGTCCCATCTCCCTACTCATTTTTGGACTGCAGCTGTCAATACCAGTTGTTTCATTCAAAATCGATCACTGATCGTTAAGAGGTTCAAGAAGACAGCTTACGAATTTTTCCACGGCAGAAAGCCCTCTATCAGCTTTTTATATATCTTTAGTTTGCATGCATTATATTCTCAACAACCATGATCAACTAGGAAAGTTCGATCCCAAAGCTGATGAAGGAATCTTTCTTGGATATTCATCACTATCAAAAGCTTTCAGAGTATTCAACAAACGAAAACAGACGATAGAAGAAACTATTCATGTCACATTGATGAATCTCAATCAACTAATTCTAAACCCATCATCAATGATGAGGAAGAATTAGAAAACGTGATGTTTTCTCAATATGGACAACCTGAAGCTTCCTTCAGCGTTCCTCTCAACACTGAAGCCCCAGAAGCTGAAGATGATCCATTAATCATTCCAGTTGTAGATAATCACACCAACATGTCTTCTTACGAGATTGTTGTTGTGCCCATTAGCTGTGTTCCTTCTTCTACATCAAATACTGATCAATTAGTGAATGAAATGCCTTCAGCATCTAAACCGATTTCAGTCGCTGAATCTGAGGCTGTTTTAGCAATTGTTCCAATCCCTAAAGAATCTACAGCTGAAGCCTTATCATCTGTTGCTAAACTTCTATACTCAGATGGTAATCCTCTACCAGCTCAGTGATGGACTAAAAACCATCCTATTCATCAAATTCTTGGTGATCAAAGTGCAGGTATTCAGACTCGTCGTGGTCTAGGTAACATATGTCTCTTTGTCAACTTTCTTTATTTAGTTAAGCCCAAGAAGATCAATGATGCAATCTCAGACCCTAGTTGGGTCATTGCCATGCAAGAGGAGCTCATTGAGTTTGATAGGAACAAAGTTTAGTACCTTGTCCCACGTCCATCTGACAAAGTAGTGATAGACACCAAATAGGTCTATCACAACAAGTTAAATTGAAAAGATGTGGTAACCTGTAACAAGGCTCGACTTGTAGCTTAGGATTATAGACAAGAAGAAGGGATCGATTGTAACAAAACCTTCGCACCAGTGGCTAGACTCGAAGCAATTCAACTCTTTCAAGCCTTTGCTGCCCATAGAGACTTCAAAGTCTACCAATTGGATGTAAAGTGCTCTTTCCTTAATGGAAAACTTCAAGAGGAAGTTCATGTTGAACAACCTCCATTGTTTCTTGACCCTAAGTATCCAAACAACATCTATAAATTGGATAAATCTCTTTATAGAACGAAACAAGCTCCCCGTGCCTGGTATGATACTCTCTCCTTATTTCTCATCTATGAGAAATTTGTCCGTGGAAATATTGACCAGACCTTATTTATTAGGAAAGTCAAAGGTCATATCATTCTAGTCCAAATATATGTCGATGATATTATTTTTGGCTCCACTAATCCCTCTTTGTGTTTTTAATTCGCTGATCGCATGAATAAAGAATACTAGATGACTATGATGGGAGAACTAACATTATTTTTAGGTCTCATGATCAAGCAATCAGATAAAGGTATCTTTATCAGTCAAAGTAAGTATGTTCATGATATGCTGAAGAAGTTTGATCTTTTTAACAACTCATCTATGATGACTTCTATGGCTCCTCCACTCTCTATCAACAAGGATCCAAATAGAAAACCTGTAAACATAACAATTTAAAGAAGAATGAATGGCTCTCTATTGTATCTCGCAGCTAGTCGACAAGATATCATGTATTTTACTTGCTTATGTGCACGATATCAATCTGACCCTAAGGAATCCCATCTTATCGTTATAAAATGCATCTTCACACACCTGAAGGGAACTCCTAACTTGGGTCTCTGGTACCCTGAGGGTTCAGGTTTTGACCTAACAGGTTATTTGGATAGTGATTTTGCAGGTTGTAAGATCGATAGGAAAAGCACCACTAGAGGTTGTCAGCTTCTATGTGGAAAGTTGGTGAACTGGACAAGTAAGAAAAAAAACTCAGTGTCCACATCAACCAATAAAGCAGAATAAGTAGCCGCTGGAAGTTTCTATGCCCAAGTTCTTTGGATGAAAAACCAGTTGAACGAATTTGATCTTCAGTTCTCAAAGATCCCTATCTATTGTGATAGCTCTAGTGCTATTGCAATTGCAAACAACCTTGTACTTCACTCCAAGACCAAACATATAGAGATCATGTGTTATGAATGGTGATATTGAAATTCATTGTGTTTCAACTGATTACCAACTCGTTGACCTTTTCACCAAGCCTCTTGATGAGACAAGATATAACATCTTGATCAGCAAAATAGGGATGCTAAACACTGAAGAATAATTTTCTTCTGCTATACGCATCAATCAGTAAGTGAAATTATTCAATGCTCTATCTCTATACTTGTTCTTTTTCTTTAAAAGACTTAAAACTATCACTGAAGCTTTCCTTCTTCAGTGACCAAAATGTTTTAAAAGTTTGTTTAAGTGATTCTTCTATCGCTGAACATTTTTAAGTAAGTATATCTCTTTTGTACTTATCTTTTTCTTAAAATCAAAATGATCACTTAAGCTTTTCTTCAGTGATTCAAATGTTTTTAAAATCAGTTTCAATGATTCTCTTATGACTGACACTTTTTTTATGAAAATATATTATTCTAGGATATTTTCATTTCTTAAAACAAAACCATCACTGAAGCTTATCTTCTTTAGTGATCAAATGTTTTAAAAGGTTTTTATTCAGTGATTGTCTTATCACTGAATGTGACTCTTCAAATTTCTTAAAACTTTTCGTTTTAAAAGAAATAGTTAATAAACCGTCTTAATGACGACATTCTCTGTTACCAATACGAATCGCTTGGAGACGTGCAAAAAGGTTTGACACACGCGACCTGCTATAACTTCCATTCAATCATGGATGAGAATGTGACATATTTTTCATCATTGAAGTTCCTCAACAGTCGTATTATCCTCTCTCCTATTTCTCTTCTCTCTCATCCTATCTATAAATATGAGATCTTTTCCTTCATATTTTCTTTACGCTTTCAAAATCTTTTGACGAACCTCGACCAAAAAGAAATTGCAAGCAAGAACTCTCGAATCCTTCGACCTTCTTCTCATAAACTCTAAGGTCGATACTTATTTCTTTAAACTTTGAACTGTTTTTCTCCTTCTTATGAAACTATTGTTTGAGATTTTAAGAACCTTATTCTCTTAAAACAGAAATAGAAAGATTAATAACTCAATATCATTATTGGTTATAATCTAAAGTTTCAAAAACCTTATTCTTCTTGAAATACCCTAATATCTTCTTTGTGGATTTTTCAAAAGAGCTTTTATTATTCTAAAACTTAAAAAGCTCACAATCAAATCTTGGACTACTAACATAAACTTTTTTTTTTCTTATTTCTTAACAAAAACAGAAAATGGCTACCAAGAACGTGAACTTTACCGTTGAAGACGTTTCCTTCAAGGCAAACAACCACATTGCCTTGTTGGAAATCCCTACCAAAATTTTTTTTACAAGGACGTTGTTTCCTTCCTCAGGATGTCGCCCATCGCCTATACTCTTAATCGTGAACCTGTCATGGGTAGGGAGGCCCTTCAGCAATTCTGGGTTACTGCTGAAGTGGTGCAAGAAGAGGACAAGAATGGTCATCAGGTGGAGAAAATCTTCTTCACCTTCAACATGATGACTGTAAGCTTTGGCATGACCACTCTCAGGCATGCTCTTCGCTTCTCAAAGGGTCCATTCTCCAGCAACCCTACTACTGAAGAAATCATGGTCTACCTCGATGACATTGGCTACCAATGGCCAATGAAGAAGGACTCCGGCGAACCTCTCAAGTTGCTATCCAAAATTGAGAAGAACCGCATGTCTTCGGTATGGCAATTTCTGTTTTCTCACTTCATCTAGAGCATGGGTGGAAAGACTGGTAGCAAGGATCAAGCATCTGGGGTTGCTCTCACCATCGGCATCCTAGTTATCCGTCGCCGAATGATCAACTTCGCCGCTGTCATCTTCGACGGCCTAGAGCTCAAGTTGAATAAGCGTCAGAAGTAGAAAGTGGTTCCCTACACCTACTTTCTTTCAATGGTATTCGCCAAGATCTTTGGCGACAAATACTCCAAGGAAGGTAACCTTCCAGTCGGTAGGCTTGGATCCAGGATTATGGATCACAAGCTCAGGGATGGAGATGTTGCACTCTCTTCAGTGGTGTAATACTCTTTAATTCCTCCTTCTTCTTCTCCCTCCCAGGTGGTCAAGATAAGGGAACCCCCCCCAAGTCTAACCCAATCACCACAACCCTCTCTACCAAACGCCCATCTCAACCAACTCTTGGTTCTCCTTTGAGAACCAAAAAGGCCAAAAAGGGGACTACCACATCTCTGGCTGTGACCTCTCAAAAGGTCCCAGCTATTGAAAGAAGCCATAACCCTAAGGCAATTTCAGTCAGCCATCCCAGCTCTTCAGTGATATCTGAGATCACTGTCGTACCAATGGCTCCTCACCCAACCAACTTAGTGACCCAAATCACTAAAGGTGTGAATATCAGCATCGCCACCATTGAACACCCACTTCCTATAGTCTCAACTATTTTCTCCTCCCCTCTTTCATTGGTCTCAACATGTTCCTATGAGTCATCAGTTCCAATCCTCCTTGGTGATGAGACACCCACCACTAGACCTGGGGTAGCTCCTCTCGAAGCTCCTCAACAAACTGGTGCTCATCCTCTTGAGTACACCATGGAGCCAACCAACGTTAATCCTTTAGATAACGCTGAAGACCCCTCAGGTACTCCATCTTCCTACCCTTTTAATTCTTCTAACCTCGAGCTCCCTTATGTTCTCTCTCATTCCTTTTCAAGTCCTTCTGAGGCACAAGCCATGGACGAAAAAGAATATGCCATGGCGATGGATGTGAAGCTGCTTCTCCCAGCAGCCGAGGATGTCTTCATCAAGATAGATGAGCTCCATAGAGACATGTCTCGTAGGGACGAAGTCGCTGCTGACCTCTCGGCCGTCATGGCTGAAGTTCAAGAGGTCAAAGGCCAGCTCTCCTCTTTCCAATTGGCTGTTCAAGCCAATGCTGAGTCCATCGCTGCTCTCACGAGCAAGGCCGATGAAGTAAACATCCACTATGGCCAGCAAGCGGAGTTATTGTAGCAAGTCCTGGCCACTCTAAGTCGACCAGCACCAGCACCTCTATCCTTGTTAAGTGCAGATGATCGTGCCCAGCTTAATGAAGCGTGTGAACCAACTATCAGCTTAGCCAGCGCTTTGACATGGCTAGAGGAGATGATGGTACCCCAAATCCAGAATGTCGACCAACTCTCTGACTATTGCTCTAGAGCTATCGCCAGAGTGGGGGCGATAAGGTCTGACGTTGGACCATCTGCTGCCACCCCTACTGAACATGTTGCTCCAACAACCGATGAAGCTAAAGCTGAAGATAACACTGAGGTTGTAAATGATATCCCAACCTCCCGTGAATCATCTACTGCTGAGGAAGTTGATGTCGTCCGAGTTGACGATGAAGCTGGTGATGATAACCTTCCTATCACCTTTACACCTAATGTCGGTGATGTGGAAGAAGATAAAAGAGATGATGGTGATGAAGATGGTGATGAAGAAGGTGAGTCTTCCAACCTCCTTGACTCCGGCAACGACTTAGATGACGATGATGATTATGACGATGAAGACGACTTCACGATCCAGTACCAGCATCTTGCTACTGCCACTAAAGGTGTTGCCCTTAGGGATTCAGCATCACAGGGGGAGCAAGGAGGAGATGAGGCAACTCAAGAATCGCATCAGGGCACCAAGTCTAAGGGCAAAGGTGTCGTTGAAGAAGGGAACCTCAAGGTACTTTTCAAACCCCTTGAATCCATGTATGATGAGTCCTCAAGCCAAATAACAATCACCTCCATGTACCAACTTTCTATTCCCTCAACTACCTGCGGTCGGCTAGAAGAGTGGGTCCCTAAGAACCCAACCCCTAGCGCTCCCACCGACCAGCAGATGACTCAGTTCAGGGAGTCACTCGACCAAACTAGAGTAAAAATTCCTCTTCATACCTCTAGTTGTGGTGAGTTCGATTTCCTGATCGAAGCTACAAGACTCGAGGGCCTCAAGGCTGAGGAAGAACTTGCACTTCAAAATAAACAGAGCTAGGAAAGCTTAAAGTTGGCCAAGTCTTTAGCCGCCAAAGTTCTTCCAAAGAGAAAATCCAAAAAGAAAGTGAACGTTGTCTAGGCCGAAGCTAAGCTTATGTCTCTTGTACAGGCTGAACATGAAAAGAAACTGAAACTAGTCGAACGTGACAAGCGCTGGATTGAAAAAGGCCTGAACAAGAGAATTAACCTCATCCGATTACAAACGTCAACATCATCAGAGAGATGAAAGACGGTGGGACGCTGATATCAATGCTCATCACTAGGGATAATCTTGAGGCATTCAATGACTACCCTTCCTACCTAGGCGAATATGGCTACAGCGAATACCTAGAGATCCGCCAAGCCATTCAGCACTCAATGTCTCGGCATAAACCGATTATCAAATACATCATCACCGAGCCAATCAAGAAGATGTTCGCGTATGTCATAGTCCCTAAAAGGCCAACGCTGAAGAAAGGTGGAAGAAGAAAAAGGCCTTCAAGCCCTAATGATGGACCATCCCTAAGGAATGATAATGAAACAAAGTTATCCTTAGATGATGTCCCTGAAGGCTTTGATGAACCCTTCCATTTCGTTGTTGAACTTATCACTGCCAGCGAAGGGTCCTTACATACCCAACATTGTGCATGTGAAACCTGAGTTAGAACTTATATTCCTTGACTATGAAGGAGATGTCAGATTTAAAAAAATGTCTGAGTTACATTTATGCCGAATGGAACACCTCGGATACCTCAGGTTGTAGCTAGATGAAGACTTCAAATGTGAAATGATGGACCGCAAGATCAGAAGGGAGCTTCTACGTCGAAAGAAGCTTGGAGAAAATGTACACGACTTAATTAATCTTAATGACTTAGACTAGTTACTTTCCTATGTAATTTGTCCATTCACTATATAACCTGTATTATTTGTCTACTTTCAGTGTTCAAACATATATTTTGTAAGTCTAAAGAAATTTATTAAATGACTTGTAATATTTCCATTTGAAATTAACATAAGTATTTCTTGTGCATCACTAAAAAAGATCCCTAAAAAGAGTAACAGGGACACAAGTCTATGAGTTTTAGTGTTACTCTTACATTCACTGACAATCTACAAGTCAGTGAACATGCTTTCAGTTTCAGTTTCCCTTCTTTTATTTTTTCTAAAATTTGTAACTTAAGAAAATTTACTAAGTAAAGACTGACTCACTGAAAAAGATCCCAAAATAGTTAAAAAGGAAATGTACTTTATATGTAAATTTTCCTTACTGTTATTTGATAAGGCAACTTTCTTTATGTTGCTTTGTTATCATCAAATAGGCGGAGATTGTTGATCCTCTCTCTCAGTGGTTTGATGATAATCCCTTTTACCTTATACAAAGTATTTTTGTTTTTGACTTTCAGTTCTAGCGATCATCACTGAGTCTGTTCAGTGATCGCTGAGAACATGTAATGTAAATCCAACAGCGACATCGAAACTTGTGATAACCGAGTCTTGGTTATCGCCTGAGGTAACAAATATATGATTATATATTATATGTTTATGTGAAAGCATGATAAATTGGTATATTTGATCATGTGAGCATGTGAATGTTATGCATAATATGAATGCATGGTACATGAAAATTATTGTGTATGAATATGCCCATGTAAAAATAAATAATATGTATGCATAAATGAGTATGCATTCATGTGATGGGCATGCATGATAATATTTGTATGCATAAATGAGTATGCATTCATGTGATGGGCATGCATGAGAATATTTGTATGCATAAACATTTTTAAAATAGATGTATGGGCATGCATGCATGTAAGGGGTTGTTGAACCGCCTTACTAATTTTAGAAAGGGTATATATATATATGAGGGTAAGGCCTTCATATAACCTTCTTGCCATTTTAAAAGTTAAGTAAGTTATGAAAAAGAAGTATTCACCGTATTACATATATACTTGGAGTCAAAGTTGTTTGCATATAAGCTGGGTTCAAGTTATTGGATTCATTTGCAAAAAATTTAAGGTGAGTGGTTAAAATTCTTTTAAATGTAGTTTTGATTTGTGTTATGAACAAATACCCGGATATGGCTATAAATCGGACAAGTAATGTCTGGATTATTTTATGTCGGACATGTGGTGTTCGATTTAATCTTAAACAGATCATAGAGTTGACCGGATTAAAGGTAGTAAGATTTTGAAATATATAAATCGAACAAGGGTATTGAACGGAGAAGTAGGGATACGATCAAGGCTATCCGATTTGATTCAAGTCCGAATAATGAAATGGCCGGTTTAGAGGTAAATCAGACAAAGCTTGATCGAATTAATTCTAAGTCTGTCCAGACTTGTAAACCGGAGAAAGGGACTTGTATTGTCTGGATTATTATACCGGCCAAGACTTGACCGGAGATGAAGTCCGACCAAGTGTATGTTGACCAAAATTGTTAAAGTTGACCGGTTTTGTATTTTGACTAAAGTGTTAGTTCAAAATAAATCATTATTTTAATATTCTTTTGTGAGGATAAATAATGAGAATTTAAAAAAGATGATTTTGAACTTAGGATATTCCATTAGGACATTTATGATTGCGTTCTGTTTTTATTGGAATTTTTTTTTTCTAAAATGATTTGATGAGGAAATAAATATGGCATATCAAGGAGAGGTGTACCATGGGATAAGGGTGGCATATCAAGGAGAGGTGTACCATGGGATAAAGGTGGCATATCAAGGAGAGGTGTACCTTTGGATATAAGGGTGGCATATCAAGGAGAGGTGTAGCTTTGGATATAAGGGTGACATTTGTAGGTATGATGTATGATATAACTCTTACTATTATATCCTTTAAGATTACTATGATTTGGAATCTTTATTTCTCTTTGATTTAAAGATTTAGAATCAGTATTCTTATTGGAAATCGTAGTCTGGATGTTATTGAGAAGATGATAACAGGTTTTGGCCTAATACTTTGAATAAATCTTGTTGTTAATTGAAAATGTTTAAAAGTGGCATTATGTGAAACCTGGTTGGTTCAAACCTATTTAGGTTTGGCTTTGGAATTGGAAAAGTAATGGTATTATGTTTTACTTGTTCATATATTTGTTATATATATATATATATATATATATATATATATTTATATATACACGAAAGGCTGTTTTAAATAAGTTTTGGTGATTTTCAACCTGGAATGACATAGAAAAGGGGATCTCACTAGACCTTCTGGTCTAACCCTCATTTTTGTGATTTCAAATATGTATTGTAGGAGGTGCTGACGGTATGAGGAAGGGGAAAATATGATATTTTCCTGTATGCATATCTATATGAAGATTTGATCATGTTACATCTAGTTTTTGGTAGATGAATGTTGATTAGTACAAGAAATGTAATTTGAATTTTTTGACCATGTATTCAGTAAGATATGAATTTCTTGTACTTGGGACCTATGTGGTGTATAAACATATATTTCTTGTGAATGAAGTATGTGTTACATGCAATATGTGGTATGGGGTGTTATAAAACTTCAAGAAGACAAAACTCACACCAAAGAACCTTCAACGAAAGTGGAATACTGAAACTGAAGATTAGAGACTTGTGAGTTCGTGATCTGAAGTGGYATTCAGTGATTACAACCTGGTCTACATATATGTAAAGACTGCCCACGCCTCAACGAATGCTGAAGAGACCTTCAGGGTTATTCCATCATTCAGCGATCAAATGAAGCTTATTGAGAAAGATTGTTTTTGTCTTCTCCTTCCACACATAAAGGACAAACCCATACCCTTTCTAGAGTATAGTACGGTATGGAGCCGATTAGTTGATTCTACTACCCACCGACTCTATGAAAGGATGTCTGCTCATGAATGGGCTTTTGTAATATTCACTGTAGGAAAGGAAAAATCCTTCTCTAAAGGCTTGATGCATGATCAAACCCTACTGCATTGCATTAAATGTGCATTTAATGCAACCTGTATAAAATGAGGTGTTCTATCTCCAGGCAGAGATAACTCTTACTCTAACCCTAATTCTTACGTGCAAACGTGAAAGAACACACACATCTAAGAAAACAATACGCTTATCTTCAAAAGCAAGTTAGAATCCCTTTTGAAGTATTGTAAATAGTTCTTACCCAGAAAGAACTTACTTTCTTCTAAGTCTTAGACAACAAATCATTTCTCTATGCTAAGAGCTTTTGTGTGTGATCTAGATTGTTTAGATAGGTTATCTTTACCTTATTTTTCCGCAAACAATCTTGTAAAATTTGTATTGATCTTTTTTTATCAATATATATTTTAAATTTGAAAAGTTTACTGTGTTTGTATTCATCCCCCCCCCCCTTCCACAAACCCTTTCTATATGTTCTAGACTCTAATGGGACCAACATCTTGAGTAAATATATCTCTTCTCTCTAAGGTATGTATACTCATTTTTCTTCTTTAAAACTTAAAACTATTACTGAAGCTTTTTTTCTTCAGTGATCAAAATGTTTTAAAAGTATGTTTCAGTGATTCTTTATAGTGCTAAACATTTTAAGTAAGTATATCTCTCTACTATAATTATTTTATCTTAAAATAAAAATGATCACTGAACCTTTCCTCATTCAGTGATTCAAAAGTTGTTAAAAGATAGTTTAAGTGTTTCTCTTATCACTGAATCTTTTATGGAAATATATCTTTCTATGAGATTTTCCTTTCTTAAAACAAAACCATCACCGAAGGTTTTCTTCTTTAGTGATCAAATGTTTTAAAAGATCTTTTTCATTTAGTGATTCTTATTATCAGTAAAAGTTTTCAAAACCTTTTCATATTCTTAAGAAAGTGACTTTTGATTTTCTTAAAACCTTTTTGTTTTAAAAGAAATAGAAAGTGAAAGGTTTTATGACGACATTTTTATTTTAATGATACAATTTTTTTTAGACACGCTTATCGTTCTAACACATCTGAGTCCTCAAATTCCATCCAATCGTGGATGAGAACGTGCTACTTTTTCATCATTGCACAACTTTAAAAGTCGTATTTTCCTCTCTCCTAATTCTATTTATCTCTCCTCCTACCTATAAATATGAAACTTCACCTCTCATTTTTACCTTATGCTCTCAAATACTCTTGTCGAAATTGTGCCTCAATGATATTTGCAAGAAAGAATTTAAGAATGCTCAAAACCTTCAACCTTTTCTTCTAAGTCTCAAAGGTTGATATACTTTCTTTCTTATTTGATTTGTTCTTCTTCTTTTATGAAACCGTTGTTTGGTTATTTAAGAACTGGTTCTCTTAAACTACCAACATAAAGATTATTGACACATTCTCCTACTTGGTTATAGTCTAAGGTTTCAATACACTTATTCTTTTTGAAAAAACCCTAATATTTTCTTTGTGGCTTTTTCAGAAGAAGTTTTATTGTTTCAAAACTTAATAGCTCACATCCTTATCTTGGACTTCTTACAAATTTGTTATTTCTTATTTCTTAGTTATAACATAAAATGTCTGCCAAGAACGTGAACTTTTCGATCGATGACGTGTCCTTCAAGCCAAACAATCATGTGGCTTTGTTGGACATCTCGGAGAACAAAACCTATTATGAGGAAGCTGCTAATTTCCTCAGGAACTCTCCCATATCCTACGCTCTCACCCATGAACCTATCATGGTGAAGGAAGTCCTTCAGCAGTTCTGCCTAACTGCTAAAGTTGGTCAAGATACTAACAAGACTAGTCAACAGGTGGAGAAAATATCTTTCACCTTCAACCGCATGACTGTCAGTTTTGGTGTTACAATGCTAAGACACGCCCTTCGTTTCCCAAAGGGTTCCCACATTAGTGATGCTTTCATTGAAATCATCATTTCTTTCCTTGATGATATTGGTTATGCCTGGCCAACGAAGAAGGACTCCAGCGATCTCCTCAAGTCTCTTTCGAATATTGAGAAGAACTGCATGTCTGCAATTTGGCAGTACTTGTTTTCCTATATCATCCAATGTGTGGGAGGCAAGACTGGTGGCCAAGATCAAACCTCAAGAGTTGTGTTGAACATTGGCGTATCTGTTATACACTAGCGCCTGATCAACTTTGCTGCAGTGATTTTTGAAGATCTAGTGCTGAAGTTGAACAAGCGCCAAAGGGAGAAGGTAGTACCCTACACCAGGTTCATGTCCGTGGTGTTTGCCAAGATCTTTGGCAACAAGTACTCTACTGAAGGAAACCTTTCCATCTGCAAGCTTGGATCCAAAATCTTGGATCATAAGCTGAGGAATGAAGGCAGTGCACTCTCTACAATTGTTCCTGCATTTTCTTCATTTTCACCAACTATGCATGTATTTCCTTCTTCCCTTCCTCCGGTAGTCAAGACAAAGGAACACCCCCCAAAGTCTATCTGTGACATCCATCTATTTAGGAGCATCAGGTTAGTGTCTTCGTAGGATTTCTATATTTAATAATATATTTTATTAGGATCTAGTCAGGTTGATTAGAACTCGTCCGGCTTAGATTTCCGATGTTTAGATTAGAAGATTCTGTTTTTAACAGGTAACGGATAAAGTTAACTTATGTAATGACAAAAATATTAAAAATTTCCCAAACACAATAAAAACAAATATTTCAAAATCCAATTTAAAAGTATAAAAGTCTAATTTCAATGCCCAATTAAATTTTATAACATTAGGAAATTTGATCTTGTACTCCTTCTTTTTATCACAATTTTAACCTTTTCTTTTATATCACATTTCAAATAATCTTTGTGTGTAAAATTATATATTTATATATATATATGTAATAAAAATAGTAAAGTAATATGTAATGATTAAAGTGTGTGGGACTGGGCCTACAAGCCACCTCACTCGTAGCCCACCTATAAAACAAGGTGACTCTTTGGTTTCAACCCATTTTTAGCACATTTCCATGCAAACCACCTAGAAACTCCCACTCAAAATAACCATTCATCTTCCCAAAAACCACTTCAGTCGAAACTTCAAACTAAAACTCCTTAAATCTCACCATTTTTGAAGAACATTCAAGGAATCATAGTGCTATCAACGAAGGTAAAGAGTTAGTTATATTGTTTTAGCATTTATTTCTTTAAACTACATCTTCATCCTTTCTGCGCATTCTTTCTAATTTGAAACCCAAAATTTCTGGAGAATCTAAGATGGGAGATTATACACTAAAGACATGAAAATATATTCAAAATGATGATAATCTATGATCAATAGACTCAGAACTTAAGAAAAGGGAGTAACCCGTATTGCATGTTGATTTTAACCTTAAAAGGGGACATTTTTTAGCAGTCAGATTACTTAATAAAGCTCGTGTCGCCTATATATCCCAAAATAAAATCCCAAATGCTATGGTTCTTCTTTTAAGAATATATTTCGTTGTGTTGAGGTTCTTCTCCAACTGAAATCATGCAAAAATATGGAGTTTTGACCTCTCCAACACTTAGAACAAGTTAAGTATGCAGGCAGTAGGTTCAACAGTAGGTAAATCCTACTTTGAACACCCATAACTCTTCGATAACTTTTCCAAAACATTTGAGTTTTCTTCTGTAGTTTACTCTTATGAGTTGTTGTTTTTATGTTTTTGGTTTCACTAAAAAAAATTGAGTTTTGAGCACTTAAATTCTTGATAAAAGTTTATAGTGCAAAAGATGATTTCGGGCAGAACCCTACATGCGTATTCAAATAGGCATAACTCTCTCAAAAATCAATAAAAATGTGAAAATTCTTCTTCTGGAAGTTCTGTTTATGAGGTAAGATTACAATCTAAGTGGAATCATTGGAAAACTCTAAGTTTAAACCTTCCATTTGACCACAAGTTTGACAAGGTGCTATCTGCCTAATTTGTTTTGAAGTGTAAAAATGTATTGGACTATTTTAAGAACAAATTATATAAATATCAACTTTAATTAAAAAAAACATGTTGGCATTACATAAAGTATAAATTGACTTTATCCTTATCGGGACTTGATAAGTGATCTAACCATGAAATTTCAGACATTTTAGGAAAGTTTAGGCAGGGCGTCTAGTGCTTCAACACCATCCAGTTCTGGTTATTCGCTAGCAAACAGGTGAGTATTCACGGCTCCACTTTTATTGCTTTTATTTATTTAAACTGGGGAAAAAGCATGAAAGTATGCAAACTATACTGTTTATTTTAAACGGTTGAAGTCATGAAATTTGACTAGTACTGCACTATGGTATAAATGATAATTTGATGTACTTGAGTGTTGATATAAAATTCCCCTCCGCCAACGCTACTAGTTAACTCGGGATCGTGCCGAGCCGTGATAATTATGGATAGCCGCTATTGTGTTGACAGTCCCACTCAAAAACGGGTGCACATTACCTAAAATTAAGAGATCTACACATGCGTGCGAACAAGCCACCGCTGAGGTAGTTCTCAATACTTAAATTTAAGAGATCTCCACATGTGTGCGAACAAGCCACCATTAAGGTAGTTCTCAATACTTAAATTTAATAGATCTACACCTGTGTGCAACTGAGCCACCGCTGAGGTTGTTCTAAGATGAACCGTGGTACCTAAGTGCAAGAGGGCCACTTAAAGGTAGTTCGTATTGATATAAGGGGCACATTGGTCAGGTGAGGTTCTGTAGCGGCTCAAGCTTTAACATCGTGAAAAATTTTAATTTTACCTTGTGCATGTTTTCGTAAATAGTTTGCAAGATTGAATTTGTGCATTATAAAGTTTTTTTGCATAAAAGCACCCGTGGACTCACCAACTCCTTGTAGTTGACGTCGTTTTATTTTTCATGCTTTTCAAGAAATTAAGTAAGAATTGACGTCATGGATGCATTTTTGCGATGACACCTGTTCACGCGTTTTAGAAACCGCTTTCTTCAAATGATGTTGTTTTCATCAAGAGCAGTTTGGTTATGGATTTGTAAACTTTTGAACTATGAACTTTAATGGTGTTATCTATTAATTTGTGCTATGAAACACTTACCTGCTACACCTCTTGTTTCCGCTTTAGCGGGGTGTGACAGATTTGGTATTAGAGCCTCAGGTTATAGAAAGCACAGGTTTTTTCTAAAAACCCCAAACTATAACCAAATATTTTCAAAAACAGTTTTCAAATGATTTAAAAAAAATAATAATAATAATACATGCCTATGCAAAGCATGTCACTAGTATAACTGATGGATGAATATCGCATTATTATACATCTATTAAACAAAGCCTGTTCACCTATGTTTAATTTATGTATAATGAGAAATTCGAATCGGCTATATTGGAAACATGCTTAACGTACGAATTTTACTTAAGGAATCAAAAGCATGAATTGGTGTATGTTTGCATAAACCTTTAATGTCCAGAGCACTAAGGCAACCAGAGGGTTTAGTCTTCATAACCTCTGTATCCAAATACTCGTACTCTGTATTAGATAAAGTCTTCCTTGAGAACTAGAAAGTGAGCTCTGCGTTCTAGCTTTGGTTAAATGATACTTAGCATTATGCGTGGAGGGCATCCAGAAGCTCTGGTTGGCCTGACCTTGTGACCTAGAAGCTCTGGTTAGTTGAACCAGAGGCTGATGGATTAGAAATCCTTTATATCACTAAGTGTGCATGTTGAACCAGAGGCCGATGGATTAGTAATCCCTTATATCACTAAGTGTGCATGTTGAACCAGAGGTTGATGAACTAGAAATCTATTATTTTGCCAAATATGGATGTTGAACCAGAAGACGATGAACTGAAAATCAGTTATTTCTCTGAATATGGGAACTTCAACTAGAAGCTCTGGTAATGAAATCAGAGGCTCTGGTAATGCAACCGGAAGCTCTGGTCATCCAGAGGCTCTAGCTTGCTTGCCATCTTTAGTCCCTGCTTAGTAACTTTTGTCCTAACCCTAAGCACTTATAGGTGGTACCTTAAGTAATTAAGTTTGTTAATATCACAGTTCATCATGTCGTCGTATGTTCCTAGTGAATACTCGGCCGATGAATCTGGCTATATTACCAGCCGACCAAGAAGGAACTCATCAATCAATGAAGAGGTAGACCCGTATGAGTTGGAGGACACAACGACTACCGAGACACCTACTTTATCACCTGCATCAATATTGCCCCGATCAGAGCCAGTGCCTGATATTCCACCTCAAACATTTCATGGCCCGAGGATTAGAGTCACTGCTAGGAAAAGTGTTCCACTACCTTGACGGGTGACTTTTGAGAAGTCCACTAGAATAAGAGGGGAGTCATCCCAACCGCAGTATAGGAGCGGGGCCTCTCAAGTGGTGACCGGGGTACCTGCATCATACACCCAGGGCATGAATCCAGCTGAACGAGAGTGGGTGCGGGGTATTGTGTTGGAGACTCGAAATCACCAGACTCGGCTGAGATATCACCATTATATCTTGAACAACCTGTTAGACGTTGTGGAGATTCACAGCCAGCGTATCATGAGGACTTCGGATGCTGTCCTCGCTGCCAGACGAGAGATTAGGATATTGTATAAATGCCTGATGGTGAGTATTTTGGTGGTGCGGATACTAGGATTGCTGATTTGCAGGATGCTGCATAAGAAGTGATGAATAGAATAGGAGTTTTTGCTCTTTTGTCGGAACCTAAGGTCTTGTTTTGGGGTTGTAATCGATTGTAAGCCCTAGCATATTTTGAAAAATGTTTAATTGCACCGAACCTTGGTTTAATATGAAATTATTCTGTTTGATCATATGAATGTTTGAATAATATCTATGAGATGAATATCCTATACATCACTTAGTTGATTATAATTTGTTGAACAAAGGTATTACTATGGAAATAACAAATCCATGTTTGATCTAGGATTTAGAAAATACCACCAAGAAGAGAAAACCCCGAACTTGCACGACTCGTGTCAAAACAACTTTGGGCCGCACTCCCCAATATTGTCAGCCAGGTAGCGGCGGGTCTGAACGCTAACCAACCAACCAATTTTGAGCCTACAACACCCAGGGAATGCACCTATAAACCATTCAGATCCTGCAACCAAAAGGAATTCCATGGAACAGAGGGAGCCGTAGGATTATTAACCTCAATCGAGGGTATGGAATTTTTCCCCCATATCAGTAAATGAACAGAAGCAAATAAAGTAGAGTACGATGCATGCTTACTGCAAGGTCTAGCACTGACATGGTGGAACATGTTAGTTCAGACTAGGGGTCAGGAAGCGGCCAACCAACTTTCATGGGAGGAGTTCAAGAAGTTGCTTAAGAACGAATAATGTCCAAGGAGTGAACTCCAAAAGTTGGAAATGGAGTTATGGAACCATGAGATGAAAGGGGAAAACATAGTTGCATATACTGCTCGATTCCATGAGTTAGCAAATTTAGTGCCACATCTTGTGACACCTGAGAAAGTCCGAATCGAGAGATATATTTGGGGATTGTCTTAAAAAAATTCGAGGAAATATCACCTCGGCAAACCCAAAGACCCTTTAGGAGGCGATAAACATTGCTACCAAACTTACCAATAATGTTGTTCGGTCCGAGGAATTCATCAAAGGAAAGAGAAACACGGAGGAACATGGAAACCAAAAATTTGGGGGAAGATTTGGCAAGAACAGGAAAGTAGTAGGAAATTTTAGGGTGCAGACCTAGGTGGTAAATCAAGGATGCAAACCCAAGTGCAATAAATGTAAATATCCGCATTGGGGGAAATGCATGAATTGTCAGAGATGCCACAGAGGGGGCCATTCCACAAATGACTACGAAAGCGAGTGTGTTATGAATGTGGAAGTCCTGATCATATGAGAAACATTTGCCCAAAAATAAAACAAGGAAAAAACGCTAACCAAGCCCGACCAGTCAATCAAGGAAACCCAGAAAGTCAAGCACGGGGCCGAGCATTTAAGATTGGAGCAAAGGAAGCTAGGCATGATCCCAATGTGGTTACAGGTACATTCCTTTTTAATAACGAATTTGCATCGGTATTATTTGATTCAGGAGTAGATAGAAGTTTTGTATCACTAGATATTAAGCCGAAGATTAACTTAAAACCTCAAAATTTGAAAGAAAATTACATAATAGAATTTGCCAATGGCTAGGAGACCTGGGCTAGAGACATAATCGGGGACTGCACTCTAAGTTTAGCCAAGAAGGATTTTAGCATAGACCTTATTCCGATTGAGTTAGGAAATTTTGATATAGTTTTAGGCATGGATTGGTTATCCAAAAATCGAGCTGAAATAGTTTGTTCAAAAAAGATTATATGAATTCCTCAAGAAGGAGGTGAAGCTCTTACAATTCAAGGAGAGGAGTCCGATCGAAAGATTAAGATGTTATCATGCATGAAGATGCAGAAATATTTAAAGAGGAATTGCGTTGCATTTCTGGCCCACGTCATAGACAAGAAGGTTAAAGAAAAACGTATTGAAGATTTCCCTGTAGTTCGAGAGTTTCCTGAATTATTTCCTGAGGATTTACCAGGACTACCCCCACCAAGACAAGTCGAATTTGGTATCGACTTAATTCCAGGAACTGCCCCAGTGGCAAAATCACCCTATTGATTGACCCCATCAGAAATGCAAGAAATATCGGGACAACTCCAAGAGTTGCTAGATAAAGGATTCATAAGACCTAGTTTTTCTCCATGGGGAGCACCAGTTCTATTCGTCAAAAAGAAAGATGGGTCAATGCGAATGTGAATCGATTATAGGGAGCTTAATAAGTTGACCATCAAGATTCGATACCCTCTTCCTCGAATCGATGATTTATTCGATCAACTTCAAGGTGCCGTATACTTTTCAAAGATCGATCTTCGATCCGGATATCATCAAGTGAGAATCCGTGAAGAGGACAGCCCCAAAACGGCATTTATGACCTGGTACGACCATTACGAATTATTGGTTATGCCTTTCGGGTTAACAAATGCACCAACAGTCTTTATGGATCTAATGAATAGGATATGCAGACCTTACTTGGATAAATTCGTAATCGTCTTTATAGATGACATACTGTTAGCATCAAATTGATCCTAATAATTATCTAAAAAAAATTATTAAGCAGTCGGGGCTAAGGATGGAACATCTGAAGATGTTGTTGTGCCAAAACGTCTAAGTCAGGAAGAAGACTAGCCGCTGTGCTAAATTGATAAAGTATGGACAACCAGAGCCTCTGTAAGAAGAACCAGAGCCTTTGTAAGAAGAACCAGAGCCTCTGTAAGAAGAACCAGAGCCTCTGTGAAGAGACACCTGAACTAGAGCCTCTTGTTGTATTGACCAGAGCCTTTGGAAGTCCAGAGCCTTTGGTTGTATTGACCAGAGCCTCTGGAGGACCAGAGCCTCTCCAGTCGGTCTATCCTCTGGTACTTCAGACGACTATCTTCATAATCCTATTCTGGATAAGGCTAATCCTATTTTGGATAATGCTTATCTTATTTAGTTATCATGAATTACTGCCTATATAAGTAGTGTTTCAGGTATAGAAAAAGAAACGAGAGCAAATAGAGAATTTATTTGTATACACATAGATTCAGATACATCTCATGAGAGTCGATTAGGGTTCTTGAGAGTTTGTAATTTTCAATTCAATAAAGAAAGCACCGTCGATTTCTATTTCATCTTTTTCTCCTACAAATTTCCTTGTTAAATTGTTCTATTGTCAGATCTGGGTGTTAACAAGTGGTATCAGAGCCAAATTGATTAACTTCTATCGGTACGATCTTTCTGGCAGTAGATTCAATTTTCTTGAAAAATACTCTCATGAACTGCTTCCTGTTCGATAGCAGTTTGGTCCCGAAAACTCTAATTTCATCATATGTTTAATTGTTTTAATCAAATTCCTTTTAAGGGATTTGTTCTTGGATGAATTCGAACCTATTTTGATGTTGAATCTTTTGGTCTATAGAGTTTCTTGAAGTCAGTCCACTTTTTGAACCTTGATTTTGTCAAATCTACGCGTAGGCGTTTTAGCAAGAGTTCATGGTACTCACAGCCTAAGGCAATTGGCGTTTTATTTGACAAACATATATTTATCGCCAATATCTTGAGTATTCTTTCATCTTCTCTCTTTTTGTGGATTTGAATCTATAATAGCTTAAAGTTTTTTTTTGCCTGTTATCACCAATCCTACATGTTTATGGCAATTTCTTTCATGTTTTGCCCTTAGAAGCATTAACAGCAATTCTGTCAATTTTCTTTGAATTGACCTGCTGTTTCTTGAAGTCATAAAGCTTAAATGTTAATTTTTCTCTCCGGTTCTCAATAACAATGGTGTTTGCTTCGGTTATTCAAGTTATCTTCAATTGAATCAAGTTCTAAAGCTGAATTCCTACTCAACTTGCGATTCAATGAAAGTTTCTTTGTCATATGACTGTTTGTACTGTTTTGTCAAGTAATTCACACATTTATCTACCCCTTTTTGGATGAATTTGCTACTTTTGGGGTGAGTGGCTATTCTGTGCTTCAAAGAATGTGTTGGATTGTGGGCAGATTAAAGCTGCATCTTGTGCAATCAGTGGTGCTGCATTCACATTGAATCTGATTTGATCTAAGAGTTGAAAATGAAGAACAAAGATCTACATTCAGGGGGGGAGCTTGAAAATTCCATCCATACCAAGCACACTAAAGCTTTATTCAAGAAAGCAGAGGGGAGAAGACCTGAAGACTTCATGAAGATGCTTCCTTCATAAAACTTTGGGGGGAGATTGTTAGCATCAAATTGATCCTAATAATTATCTCAAAAGTTTTATTAAGCAGTTGGGGGCTAAGGATGGAACATCTGAAGATGCTGTTGTGCCAAAACGTCTAAGTATGGAAGAAGACCAGCCGCTATGCTAAATTGATCAAGTATGGACGACCAGAGCCTCTGTAAGAAGAACTAGAGCCTCTGTAAGAAGAACTAGAGCCTCTGTAAGAAGAACTAGAGAGGCTTTGGTCCTCCAGAGGCTCTGGTCAATACAACCAGAGGCTCTGGTTCAGGTGTCTCTTCACAGAGGCTCTAGTTCTTTTTACAGAGGCTCTGATTCTTCTTACAGAGGCTCTTGTCGTCCATACTTGATCAATTTAACACAGCGGCTGGTCTTCTTCCAGACTTAGACGTTTTGGCACAACAGCATCTTCAGATGTTCCATCCTTAGCCCCGATTGCTTAATAAAACTTTTTGAGATAATTATTAGGATCAATTTGATGCTAACACATATTAATTTATTCACGAAGCAAGAAGGATCATGAGCAACACCTAAGATTGATATTGGAGTTACTTGGGGATCAGAAATTGTATGCAAAGTTCTCCAAATGCGAATTCTGGATTCATGAGGTACAATTTCTGGGTCATTTGGTGAATGAAAAGGGAATTCACGTTGATTCAGCAAAGGTTGAGGCGGTTAAGAAATGGGAAGCCCCAAGAACTCTGACGGAAATTCGTTAATTTCTTGGTTTCACAGGCTACTATCGGCGATTCATTGAGAATTTTTCAAAAATTGCGCAACCACTCACAGCCTTAACTCAGAAGGATAAGAAGTTTGTATGGGGAGAGAAACAAGAAGAAGCATTCGAAAGTCTTAAACATAGGCTATGCCATGCACCTATTTTGACCTTGTCAGAGGAATCGAAAAACTTTGTAGTTTATTGTGACGCATCACATCAAGGTTTAGGATGCGTACTAATGCAAAAAGACAAGGTCATAGCATATGCCTCAAGACAACTCAAGGTGCATGAGAAGAACTATACTACGCAGGAGCTAGAACTAGGAGCCGTAGTATTTGCACTTAAATTTTGGAGACATTGCCTTTACGGTTCCAAATGCACTGTGTTCACTGATCATAAAAGCCTTCAACACATTCTCAACCAGAAAATGTTAAATATGAGACAAAGAAGATGGGTTGAACTGCTTAGTGATTACGACTGTGAAATTAAGTATCATCCAGGAAAGGCTAATGTAGTAGTCGATGCTCTAAGTAGGAAGGAAAATGTGAAGCCAACAAGGGTGCGAGCTTTGGGAGCAATAGTAAACACGAGTTTGAAAGCACAAATTCTCGAGGACCAGAAAGAAGCATTAAAAGAAGAGAATTTGAAGAATGAGACCCTACACCACATGGAGACTAAGTTTCAACTGAAACCAGACGGAGTGTGTTATTTGGGATATAAGGTTCGGATACCTAAGATTGGCAACCTTAGACCAATGATTTTTGACGAAGCCCATCGATCAAAATACTCAATCCTCCCGGGAGCGGATAAGATGTATAAGGATCTTAAGAAACAATATTGGTGTCCTGGAATGAAGAAAGACATTTCCTTGTATGTGAATTAGTGTTTAATTTGTACAATGGTCAAGGCCGAACACCAAAAACCATCCGGTCTACTCCAGCAACCTGAGATCCCCCAGTGGAAGTGGGAACAAATATCAATGGACTTCATAACTAAGTTGCCCATGACTGGAAAAGGGCATTATACAATTTGGGTAATTGTAGACTGGCTAACAAAATCTGCTCATTTCCTACCAATTCGAGAAGATTATAAGATGGAGAAGTTAGCTCAAATTTACATAAATGAAATCTTCACCCGGCATGGGGTACCTCTTTCCATCATCTCGGATAGAGACAGTCGATATATGTCAAGATTATGGCAATCACTTCAAGGAGGGTAGGGTATGCAACAAGATTTAAGTACTTCCTACCACCCTCAAACGGACGGACAGACGGAAAGAACAATCCACACTTATGAAGTTGGGATACGCACCTTCTGTTAGTTAAGTTTGCGTACAACAATAGTTACCACACCAGTATTTAGTGTGCGCCTTATGAAGCCTTATACGGGCGCAAGTGTCGATCTCCACTTAGTTGGCTAGAAATCGGCGATCGGCAACTAACCAGTCCTGACGTCGTCCAGGAGACGACGGACAAAATTGTAATTATCAAGGACCGACTTAAGGCTGCAAGAGATCGCCAGAAAAGCTATGCTGATAATAGGAGGAAACTATTAGAGTTTCAAAAAGGAGACAAAGTATTCCTAAAAGTCTCACCATGGAAAGGATTAATGCATTCGAGAAAATGGGCAAATTGGGTCCCCGATATATTGGCCCATTTGAGGTAGTTGAGAGAATTGGACTGGTGGCATACAAGTTAAATTTGCCACAAGAGTTAAGTGCCATACACGACACATTTCATGTGTCCTCAAAAAGTGCTTAACCGATGAAACACGGGTTATACTGTTGGAAGAGGTGCAGATTGATAATCACCTACGACTCGTTGAAGGACCCATAGAAATCGTGGATAGAGAAGTCAAGCAGTTGAGGCGTAGCAAAATCCCGATTGTAAAGGTTCACTGGACATCAAGACATGGACCAGAGTACACGTGGGAGAGAGAAAACTCTACGAAAATAAAAGTATCCCCACTTATTCAAAGACGGAAGTCCAAAGCTAGGAGCTGACAAGTAAATTTCGAGACGAAATTCTTCTAACGAGGGGAGACTGTGACATCCTTCAGTTTTGGAGCATCAGGTTAGTATCTTTGTAGGATTTCTATATTTAGAAATATATTTTATTAGGATCTACTCATGTTGAGTAGAACTCGTCCGGTTTAGATTTCCGACGTTTAGATCAGAAGATTCTGTTTTAATAGGTAACGGATAAAGTTAACTTATGTAATGACAAAAATATTAAAAATTTCCCAAACACAATAAAAAATAATATTTCAAAATCAAAATTACAAATATAAAAGTCCAATTTTAATGCTCAATTAAATTTTATAAAATTAGGAAATTTGATCTTCTACTCATTCTTTTTATCACAATTTTAACCTTTTCTTTTATCTCACACTTCAAAAAATCTGTGTGTAAAATTATATATATATATATATATAATAAAAATAGTAAAGTAATATGTAATGATTAAAGTGTGTGGGCTTGGGCTTACTAGCCACGCCACTCATAGCCCACCTATAAAACAAGGTGACTCTTTGGTTTCCACCCACTTTTAGCACATTTCCATGCAAACTACCTTGAAACTCCCACTCAAAATAACCATTCATCTTCCCAAAAACCCCTTCAGCTGAAACTTCAAACCAAAACTCCTTAAATCTCGCCATTTTTTAAGAACATTCAAGGAATCATAGTGCTATCAACGAAGGTAAAGAGTTAGTTACATTGTTTTAGCTTTTATTTCTTTAAACTACATCTTTATCCCTTCTGTGCATTCTTTCTAATTTGAAACCCAAAATTTCTGGAGAATCTAAGATGGGAGATTATTCACTAAAGACATGAAAATGTCTTCAAAATGGTGATACTCTATGATCTATAGACTTGGAACTCAAGAAAAGGGAGTAAAACCGTATTGCATGTTGATTATAACCTTAAAAAGGGACATTTTTGAGCTGCCAGATTTCTTAATAAAGCTCGTGTCGCCCATATCTCCCAAAATAAAAGCTCAAATGCTATGGTTCTTCTTTTAAGAATATATTTCATTGAGTTGAGGTTCTTCTCCAACTGAAATCATGGAAAAATATGGAGTTTTGACCTCTCCAACACTTAGAACAAGTGAAGTATGCAGACAGTAGGTTCAACAGTAGGTAAATCCTACTTTGAACACCCATAACTCTTCGATAACTTTTCCAAAACATCTGATGTTTCTTCTGGAGTTTACTCTGATGAGTTGTTGTTTTTATGTTTTTGGTTTCACTAAAAAACATTGAGTTTTGAGCACTTAAATTCTTGATAAAAGTTTATGGTGCAAAAGATGATTTCGGGCAAAACCCTACATGCGTATTCAAAAAAACACAACTCTCTCAAAAATCAATAAAAATGTGAAAATTCTTCTTCTGGATGTTCTGTTTATGATTTAAGATTACAATCTAAGTGGAATCATTGGAAAACTCTAAGTTTAGACCTTCCATTTGACCACAAGTTTGACAAGGTGCTATCTGCCTACGTTGTTTTGAAGTGTAAAAATGTATTGGACTATTTTAAGAACAAATTATATAAATATCAACTTTAATTAAAAAAACATGTTGGCATTACATAAAGTATAAATTGATTTTTTCCTTATTGGAACTCGATAGGTGATCTAACCATGAAAGTTCGGACATTTTAGGAAAGTTTAGGCTGGGCGTCTAGTGCTTCCACACCATCCAGTTTTGGTTATTCACTAGCAAACAAGTGAGTATTCACGGCTCAACTTTTACTGCTTTTATTTATTTAAACTAGAGAAAAAGCATGAAAGTATGCAAACTATACAATTTATTTTAAACTGTTGAACTCATGAAAATTGACTAGTACTGCACTATGGTATAAATGATAATCTGATGTACTTGAGTGTTGATATAAAAGTCCCCTCCGCCAATGCTACTAGTTAACTCGGGATCGTGCCGAGCCGTGGAACTTGTGGATAGCCGCTATTGTGTTGACAGTCCCACTAAAAAACGGGTGCACGTTACCTAAAATAAAGAGATCTCCACATGTGTGCGAACAAGCCACCGCTGAGGTAGTTCTCAATACTTAAATTTAATATATCTACCCATGTGTTCAACTGAGCCACCGCTTATGTAGTTCTAAGACGAACCGTGGTACCTAAGTGAGCAAGCGGGCCACTTAAAGGTAGTTCATATTGATATAAGGGGCACATTGGTCAGGTGAGGTTCTGTAGCGGCTCAAGCTTTAACATCGTTAAAAATTTCATTTTACCTTGTGCAAGTTTCGTAAATAGTTTGCAAGATTGAATTTGTGCATAAAAACACCCATGGACACCCCAAATCCTTGTAGTTGACATCGTTTTATGTTCCATGCTTTTCAGGAAATTAAGTAAGAACTGACGTCATGGATGCATTTTTGCGATAACACCTGTTCACGCGTTTTAGAAACCGCTTTCTACAAATGATGTTGTTTTGATCAAGAGCAGTTTGGTTATGGATTTGTAAACTTTTGAACTATGAACTTTAATGGTGTTATCTATTAATTTGTGCTATGAAACACCTACCTGCTACACCTCGTGTTTCCGCTTTAGTGTGGTGTGAAACTATCCCAACTGTTTGGTCGTCTGTATCCGGTTGATAGACCTTCCCATTTCCTCTTTTCTCTTATTTTTCCTTCTTCTTGTCTGTTTTTATTCCTTTCGGTTACCTCCGTTGCATCCACAGTTAATGAAAAAGTAGCCGGATTCATGGCTATAAGGAACTCTCAGATTGAGGGCTTCAATCCCCAAATATACCTTTCAACTTTCCTTGATTCAGAAGAAATGTAAACTTCTACAAATCTTGAGTACTCAATGAATTTCTCTGTATATTCCTTCACTGTTCTATTTCCTTGTTCTAGTTTCAGAAAATCTTCCTCCATTTGTGTAATAGCAGCTTTTGGGCAAAACAGCTCCTTGAACCGTTTGACAAACTCTAGCCATGTCATAGTCTGTATGATATCTGTTCTAGCCAATGATTCTACCTCCCACCAAAACAATGCATTTGCCTTTAAAACAAACACTACAAATCTAACTTTATCTGATTTTGAGCATTGAATGGTGTTGAACACAAATTCTATTTCTTTGATCCAACACATAACTTTAATTGGATCTCTTTCTCCCAAGAAAGTTGGTGGTTTGCAAGTCAGAAACATATTTATATATCCTTCCCTGTTATTGACAACTTGGACGACTAAATTAATCTCAACTCTACCAGTCTCGATTCTAGAAGGGATCCCCATAATGGAAGTCAAGGTTTCTATTAGTTTTCCCATTTCTTCAGCCAACATGTCTCTAGTTACATATTCTGGTTGAGGCATCTGTTCCTGATTCATATTTTCATAATTTGATTCCCCTTGGTCTGTATTGAGATCTGCTTGACTAACTCTGCCTCTAGTCTGTTCTCTACTTTGGCTTCTGCCACTACCTCTGCCTCTGCCCTCAGATTTACCAACAGGGGCAAGAATAAGCGAATTCTCTTCTTCATGGGGATTGGGGCAGGTGATCTTTTCAGACCTTATGGATCTACTAGTCATCTGTAGATTTCAAAGCTAATAAACACATATTCACATTCCCAAATATAATAAAGTGTCCAAGTTCAGTTATGTACCTGTAGATTCAGAATTACATTGGCTAGATGTAATCCGAAAATACCTTACACACTAATCTCTTAACTTATCATATTTATTCCAAAGGTGCTAACTATGTCTGGGACATTAATATGCAATGAAACAGTTTAAGTCTAGGTATTAAACATGTGAATACCTAAATCCCTTAAACTCAGGCTCTGATACCAACTTCTATAACACCCCCAATCTCACATTGCATATATAACACATATTTCATACATAGAATACATGTTAAGCGCTCAAAGGTCCATAATACAAGAGTCTATGATACAAAATACACAATACAAAAATTTAAAATACATGCTCTTGTATAATATTCATTCTCCAAAAACATATTCAGATATGGTCTTCATAATCTAAGCACATATGGAAATAATCATAGAATGTTGTTTCCCTTATTATCATTACCTGCACACATATTTGAAAAACACGAAATGAGGGTTAGATATGAATGTCTAGTGTGGTTCCCTGTTAATGTATTGCAGGGTGAAGATCACCGAAATATTTAAACCATTTCATATAATGAAGGATAAAAACCACATTTTGTTTGAGTCCATCGGACCTCTAGGTTCAAAGAACACACTTAGAACATATTATGTTTGAGTCCATCGGACCTCTGGTTCCAAAGACCACACTTAGATAAAAATTTAACTCATAAGAGAACCAGAGCCCCTCTGGTTCCTCTACTAGAGCTTCTGGTTCCTCGACCAGAGCCTCTGGTTGTACTAACCAGAGCCTCTTCCTCAGGTAATTTCTCATAATGTTCCTCGACTAATTTTGTAAGTAATAAAATAGCCTATTCCATAACTAAAAATGATTAAAAAGAGTTCATGTATAACCAAAGCTTCTGGTTGTACTAACCATAGCTTCTAGCTTAAAAGACAAGACCAACTAGAGCCTCTAGTTTAACGTGTAAGCCAACCAGACCCCTCTGGTATGTTTTTATAAGAAAAGATTCTAAGTATAAAACCTTTGAAATAACTTTAAAAATGTAAATTTGACACATAGTTCGCTTCAAATGAAAATAGAGCCTCTGGTTTAGCTAAACTTTGTAAGAGACTCATAATTTTCAAACCATCATCTAGAGCCCTCTTGGTTCTATATTGAGGTCCAACCAGAGCCCCTCTGGTTCCTTACAAGGAACAACCAGAGCCCCTCTGATTTCTCATAAAATGAACATTTTGTTCCAAAATACTTTTAACCAAATCCAATAGCCATAGGCCAAGTTTTCCCCTTCTCAATAACATCAATACTATCATTTATAATAAGAACATCTTTGAGTTCTCAAATCACAAAGAAGTAAGAACTCAAATCTATTCTAGTTTTAAAAGACATAATAGCAAGAGCTATAATATTCACACACAATTGCCACCCTTATATCCAAAGGTACACCTCTCCTTGATATGGCACCCTTATCCCAAAAGACATATCTCTTTTATATGCCACCCTTATCCCAAAGGACACCTCTCCTTGATATGCCACCCTTATTTCTTCTTCAAAATCTATGAACTAGTTCAGATGAAGGACCGCAATCACAACCATCTTATCGAATCCTCATTCATTGTTTTACCCATAAAATATATAGATTAATCCCAAACGAAGACAGACCAAAGTCACAACTATCTCGAAGGAATATCTTCTATAGTGTTCAACCAATAATAGTTTCAAGACAATTTTATCATCAAAACTCTGAATATTCAAGAACAACCAGTTCTTGCAATAATATTTCCAACTCAAATCCTTTTGTATCCTTTCAATAGGATATCATTTCAAAATTATTTTAAAGAATCAACCTCTTCTTTATCTTTCCTAAAACAATTTCCAATACTCATGTTTATAATAATATCATCTTTAAAACTGTTAAAACAATTTTACCATCTCTTCATCCAATCAACTACCAAAAATCCATCAGTTTATATATAACAAAGACATAAAGTTTAATTTTCAAAACTCATAGTTTATAATCTACGATAGTTTAAAAAGTCACCTTAACAACCAGATTCTGCAAGATAACTCACACAACAAATCACAAGTTCTTCAAACAGCTTTGAACAATAGTTTTTCTTCAAGAACACTTCTCACCGCCACAATACTCTTTTCTCTCTCAACAGGTTTCTTTTCGAATAAAGTGATAAAGTAAAATCTTATCCTTTTCTTTCTTTAAATATCCTCATAGAAGCGGTGGAAGATTTCTCTTAATATCAAAATAGTTTGGGCGATGGAAGATAATATTTTAAAATCAACCTTGCTTCATTATGAAGATATCGTATCTTCATATATTAAAATAATCAAATCCTCATGTATGCTCCATATCACATATATGCAAATATAAAATCATGTATGCATCTTGTCACATTTTCACATATATGCATTGATAGTCCACTTAAGATCAATCTTCAATCATTAAATCCATGGCAATCTTCTTACAACACTCAAGAACAATATGAAAGGAGATGAGAGAGAAATAGTCAAACCTTCAATCTTGGTCATACTCTATATTACGTAAACCGATAGTACAATGAGCTCTTCTCACAATTACACTAAACAAATGTTATTTATAGGGTCAAAAAATAACCCTCTATTCAAAGTCAAACACAATGTCTCTTTTACAATTATAGACAAAATTAACTTTTCAAGACGAATACAATTTAGACTGAAATTCAATCCTAACATTCTCCCCCTTTGTATTCAGGCTTGAAAGAATTTTCGCGCTTTGAATCTTGTTTGAACTTTGTCGCTTTAAGCACTTTATGACTTCTTCAAAAACAATATTTACTTTAAAATCTTCAGACAATTGTTTGTTGAGAAAATCTTCTAACATTCTCCCTCTCGAATGTAGACAGCGATGATCTTCTCTTTTGACAATATAGAACAATAACAGTAACGATCTTCAAAATTGATCTTTAAGATATGATCTTAAAAAAATTCTTCAGATAATAAACTCTAACATTCTTCCCAAAAATGAACTTCTTCAGATAACAAACAAACTTTTTCTTCAAAAGAAATCTTTATCAACAAACTGTTGTAAGGATTATCTTCACATTCAAAAACTCTCAGACATTTTAGCACAAGAATAATCTTCTATAATAATCTCCAGTCACACTTCTTTGACTCTTTTGCCGACTTTAATGTTACTCCCCCTTGATCTTTAAAACATATTCCCCTTATATCGTTCGAAATTGAACTTTTCGTTCGTTATTATATACTCCCCCTTATGATGAAATGAGAATCATTACATCATACATCTGAATGAATGAAAATCATTAAGTGAAAGTCGTCAATTCATAAAAGTTGTAAGCAGATCTTTTCAAATCCACTTGTTTAATCTTTTCAGATTAAAGGGAATGGGAAGGTAACAACCAATTTCAACGTATGAAATTGTTTTCAATCTTATAAATAGATTGGCCTATGAGTATAACAACTATACTCAGTAAAATGGGTGTACTTTATATATGAGACTTTATGAGGTTCATCTTACCAGGTCTTCCATTCAGTCATCGATAGCCTAATAATAGCATATCTAAGAATGTTTCGGGAAAGTAACATATATAATGCAAAATATGTGTAATGTAGAAAGATAAAGCAACTAATGCTTCTGTTTAGGCTTAAAAAGATAAACCGTGTGGACTACACAAATTTATCAGACTCAATATGTGATCAAAAGGACTTGAAGGGGGGATATATATCCTTCTGATTCAATACCAGCTTTCTCCAAATGAGAAACTGATGGATTGTGAGCTGCGTGCCCCAAGTGTTATTGAAACACTTATTTCTTAAGAGATAAATGAGTAGCTGGTGGGGTTGTGACAAGAATTGGCCTGGGCTTTGCCTTTTTCAATATTAGTTTCGAAAGAATTGAGAACTAATAGATTATGTGGTATGCTAGGAATTTAGAAGTTTGGAACTGGATTCTTATAATCTTTTAATCCTGACACAACTCTCATCAATTATTTTGGCTCACAACAACTACCCTCTCTTTTTCATTTTAAGCTCAGCACACAAACCCTTTTTGAGTTAAAGCTCACTCAGATATGGTTGTCCTGATGGGTAGGTCTGTTGGTTCTGACATTCCATTAAGGTATTCCTGATAAGCACTCAGTCCCTCCTAAAAATTTACAGTATGCTCAGTTGATCACAATGATTGAACAAAAATGTTATTACAATGAAATACAATGATCAGTTGATCACAGTAACTTTGAAGCACAATTAATCAAGGAGTGAAACGCAAAATCAGATTATTCAAAGATCAGATATTCAGAATGTGAGAGAAATGAATGAAGAACTGTAAGTATGAGTTTACAGATTCTGAAAGTTCAAAGAATTATAGAATGTGTATCAATTAAAGAAAAAAAATCAGAAAACAAACTTTTGAATACAAACTAGCGTATTGGAGACGTGATAATAACAGTTTGAAGAATAGCCGAAACAGGCATTGGAGTTATGATCGATGAGAAATTACGCAAGTAAAATCTCAAAAAATACCTGCTTAGAAAATGTACTCGTTTCCAAAAAAAATTCACTTTCCGAAATCATTTATTGAAATTTCTAGAGACTCCCCCTAGAAAGTAGATTTAAGTAATATTCCGGTTCAACTCAAAAATAATAAAATTAAAAATTTGGAAACATTTTTAGCACGGGTCCTAAACTGGGTGTTTAGAAACCATAATCGTTTAAGCACGGGTCCTGAACTGTGCTGTTCAGAAGCCTTTGTTTGGACAAATTACAACCTTCCCCTGAATTTGTGCATCATGTGATTGAAATTCTGATCAGCGCAGTAATGACGCACCTGCAAAATCAGATTAAACAGATTTTGATACCCAAACGAACTTGGGTCCTTCTTTGTTAGTATCAGGCTGTGGGATGTTGTAACTACCAAACCACCTATTTTTATTAGAAATGTTATTTTTCGCGCTATTAACTGGATGATCATACACATTGTAAGATCCATACCAATTATTATAACCATACTTGTTATTACCTTTCCAACTTTTCTGATATCTGTTGTCTGCATTCCATCTGTTGTACCTCCTCCTATTCACAAAATCAGTATTCTTGTATGTGGAGCACATGATTCTTTTCTTGCTAAGATTTATCAAGTCAGAAATGGATCTCACAAAATAAGGAAGATTGTTAGTAACAACAGAGTTCTGAAATAAAACAGATTCAGACTTATTTACCCAAATATTTTTAACTTTTGAATGAGAATTGGGTGATCCGATAACATACCCTTGATAGTACAGATTGAAAGAACGAAAATAGTTCTTAGAAACAGTTGATTTAGGGCTGCTTGAATAACTGTTCGATTTGGAACAGTCATAAAAGCATGTTTTACACTGTGAAGGAGAACTAGTTGAGCTTTGAGCACAAGAAAAGTCTTTGACTTTCTTTAAAAGCTGGTCCTGTTCAACAGCAACTAAATCATACTTCTCTTTGAGTTCAGTTCTCATTTTCTGTTCAGTTTCAAGTTCGGTCTTCAGATCAGACAATTTCTTTGAAGTATCTAGGAGTTTACCTTCTAACTTCTTCTTAAGCATCTCAAATGTCGTCTTCTGATTATTAAACTCTCTTCTCTCTTCATCAGAGATGGTTTCTCATTTTCAGAAGCAATGTCGAGCTACTTTTTCTTTTCTGCAAGCTCTCTTTAGCTATTGTTGCATATTTCTTTGTAGTATTTCTCTTCTCAAGAGCGAACAACTTTTTCTCTTCGTCCAAAGCCTTTTGCTTTTTCGCAATGCAGTCAAATAATTCTTGATTTTGGCTTAGACATTCTTTTGTGATGTCATTCTTCTCTTTATCTATCTTGGCACGTTCCAAGATAATCAGCTGCTCACAATCCGAGATTTTTTTAAACGCAATTTAGCGTTCAACTCAAGAGAGTTTATCTTATTTTCATAAGATACGCGTTCAACACCAAATTGTTTCTCTAATTCAGTCATTCTGTTCTTTTCTTTCTCAAATTCAAATTCTTCTCAGCTTCTAAAACTTTTTCCTTTTCTAAATCCAATAACTTCTTTAACTCAAGCAACTCACTCTCAGACTTATGAAATTTATCAGTTAAGTCCTCAATCTCGTTAATATTCCTCCCAAAGTAGTGAATTTACAGTCAGATTTATGTAGTTTAGTTGTTAAGTCCTCAATCTGTTTCTTCAATCTTACTGTCTATTGAGGATCAGAAACAGTTTTCATCAGATCATTCAGCTTTTCTTGTAAAACTCTCTTTTCTTCCTTCTCTCTCTCATCACAATCAGTTAGACGAATTATTCATGAGATCTTCTTGTTAAGCTCATAATTAGTTTATCGTATTTCTCTTGAAGTGCTTTATATTCCCTCTCGAAAAAAGTTGCCATTTCAAAATAGATTGATCAAAGGATCTAATGCGATGAAATCAGTGAAAGAAATCAAAATCAATTAAGCTCAAAAACAGAAAAACACAAAAAACTGTTGAAAAAATAGAAATCAATAAAAACTGTAAAATAAATCAGTAGGAACAGTAAAAAACGGTTGAAACTGATTAAAATAGTTTACGCGATCCAAATCAGTTCAAAAATTTTTCAAAACAGTTCAAAGCTGATTAAAAATAGAAAAAGAAAAAAAAATGATCCAAAATTAAAATTTAAAAAACATAAAACAAAAAAATGAAAGATTGTCGGGCAATTTTTTTTGTGTGCATAAAATGGGTTAAAAGATGGGCTTGAAATACTAGATAAAACAGCCCAAAAAAAATTATGACTCAAAACAAATAAAATCCAAGATGAATCAGCCCAAAAAAAATGCAATTAAAGGCTCAAATACAGAATTCAGTTCCAAATGTACCAAAATAAAACTCGAATCTCAATCGAATATCATCATCAATATGACTTACTGCAAACCTCCATTTCTTGTTTCCTCTGGCCACAAACACACTTCGATGGCAGAATCGTCCTACACTAACCTTCCTACTAGTCACTTGCCTGGTTCAGTTCCGGCTGTCATCACAAAACAAAAGGATTTTGGAGAAGATGGTCTGTGAAATCGGTTAGAATAATAGGCAATGAAACCCAAATCAACAAACACCCAAATCGAACAAAGGACTTAAAGCGAACAATACAGCCTTTGTGCGATTTTCTTTTAACCAGAATGAACTCAAGTACTTGGCTGAGAACTCAAGTCCGGCTGACTTGATGACCGAGGTAGGCTGCAAGAAAACCAAGTCCTTGGCCAAAGAAAGCTAAGTCCGGCTAATGCTTTGAGCAAGGAAACCTTGAATACGGGTAAAGGGTTGTCCGATGTATAACAAAACAGTCCCTTGACTTTCAAAAATAACTTTTATGTGTCCTCGTTATCATCAATCTTCCATAATATCTTCAATTAACAATGACAGAAAATGTTTTCTATTAAGAACCCTAGAAAGAGGAGAGAGGAAAAGTCAACACCCACAATATAGTCAAACTTTATAAACGTAAATATGATTTTTACAATTAGAATCCTACTTACAATTACAAGATCTTACCCTATTTATAAGGTCAAACAATGAAGGCCTAGTAAAAGTCAAACCTTACATACAAAGTCAAACATGATGTCTATTTTCAAGACGAATACAATTATACACTGAATTTCATTCCTAACATTCTCCCCCTTTGTATTTAGACTTGAAAGAATTTGTGCGCTTTGAGTCCTGTTTGAACTTTGAAACTTTAAGCACATTATGTCTTATTCAAAAACAAACTTCAACTTTAAATCTTTAGGCAATCGTTTATTGAGAAAGATCTTCTAACATTCTCCCCCTCGAATGTAGAACAGCGATGATCTTCTCTTTTGACAATGTAGAACAGTATCAAGTAAAATCTTCAGAAATAATGTACAAGATGTGATCTTCAAAGAATCTTCAGACAACAAACTCTAACAAATTTTCTCTTTGAAAAGAGAACTCTGATGGTAAACTTTTGAAACAATGATCTTCTCATTAAAAAACTCTCAGACGTTGTGGCATCGAAATATTCTTTTGTAATCATCTCCAGTCGCACTTCTTTTGAGTCATTTGCCAAATTCGAAGTTACTCCCCCTTGATCTTTACATCAAATTTCCCTTTATAATGTTCAGAAATGGATATTTCATTCATTATTACATACTCCCCCTTATGATGAAATGGGAATCATTCCATCATACACAAGAATGAATGAAATCCTCCACGTAAGTCGTCAATTCAAGAAATTGTAAGTAGATCTTTTCAAATCCACTTGTTTAATCTTTTCATATTAAAGGAATGGGAAGCTAGCACCCAATTTCAATGAATGAAATTGTATTCGATCTTATAAAAAGATTGGCCTGTGAGTATAACAGATATACTCAGTACAACAGATGTACAGTATATATGAGACTTTTTTATGCTCATCTCACCAGGTCTTCCATTCAATCTTTGATAGCTTAAAAATAGCATATCTATGAATGTTTTGGCAAATTAACATATAAAATGCAAAATCTATGTAACATAGAAAAATAAAGCAACGTATGCTACTGTTTAGGCTCAAAAACATAAACCATGTGGACTACACAAATTTATTAGACTCAATTAGTGATCAAAAAGACTTGAAGGGGGGACATATATCCTTATGATTCAATATCAACTTTCTCCGAATGAGAATAGATGATGAGCTGCCTGCCCCAAGTGTTATTGAAACACTTATCTGTTGAGAGATAAATGTGTAGCTGGTGGGGTTGTGTTGGACCTGTAAATTTAGCTTTGATATTGATCTGTTACTCTGAATGAACTCTAAGACGATTAAAGTGCAGCGGAAACAATTATAAGAACAAAACAGAGTAATTAAACCAATAACACACAGTTAAGATGATGAAGAAGATGAACACAGAAGAATAGCTTCAAAGGTTTTTCAATTCATTCAATTAAAAATTGATGATTACAATACGGAAGCACAATGATTACAAAGGCCTTAGCCGCTATTTATACTAGTTCCTAACGACCTTACTGACAAGATCTTGACGCATGAAATCATCTAAGTCGTCCAAATAAAGTCGATTAAGTCCTAGTCACGTGAAAAGCACATGCAGCTAATAACCATTGAAAAACAGTTGGAAGAGGATCTTCACAGAAGACGAAATCCGCAGACCCTCTGTGAGCCATCTCAGAGGCTCTGCAGTAATTGACTTGCTTGTTCTTATTGACAGAGGACCATTTTCCAGAACCTCTGTGAGAGACATTAGAGGTTCTGTCACACTTTACTTGCTCGAATATCATGCTTTTGTCGTTAGTCCTCTGTTGTCTTCTGTGGAAGATATGCTTCTGTCAAGACTTGCAGAATACTTTTTCTATACTTTTACAAGAGATGAATAATAAAGCTAACAATCTCCCCCTAAGTATGAAAAAGTAAATTTGGACAAAAGGGTGCAAGAATTGACTAATGAAAGAATACAAGAGGAGATTAAACTCATCCTCTGAAAAAGAATTACATAAATGAACAAAATAAAAGATAGTGCAGGCCTATACTATTACAAGAGATTAATCCCCATCAGAGTCTGGATAGTCATCTACGGCAAATTGCAAATCAGACTTGATGGTTCTGTAGACATTGAATATCCATTCTCTGAAGGAGACTTGAACCTTGATCGTTTCCAGAAGGTTGTTCACTTCATCCGCCCTTAAATRCCCTCTCTGCACCTCTGTCACCACTAGGTTGAACACCCACTCAAGAGACTCTGTTGAATATTTATGCGTCTCTTTAGGATCGAAGAACCTTAGAATCTCATCCTTGTCCAGGAACACAAACCCAAAGATGGGATTATGGACAATGGTGTTTCGATGAAATCTAAGCAGCCAACTTGGTCTGTTCTTTGGAGGAGAAATTTTTAGCTCTGGCTGGGCCAACCTCATTGCGATGTCGAAATATTTCTGGCTGTAGAACTTGACTTGAGTGTGCATTACCTCAATCAGCCTTCTGAGAGAAATCGAATATGTTGACCTCCTCTCCATGTATTTGTTCAAGATTTTGTGAAGGAATATTAGATCAAATACACAAAGGTTGTGGAGGTCAGCATCTGTGAAAGTATATAGGTTGTCGTCATCCCTTTTTACCATATATTGAGCATATAGCACGGTCTTCTTTAGCATTGTGCGCAGAGATATGGTTTCGAGAGAAGTGATCACATGCTCTAAGAAGACCTGCTCTGGTGGCCTTGTGAGTTTCGAGAAATGAAACTTTGCAATGGCAGAGGGCATACCTGTAAGCTCTGGGTCATAAGGGGCTCTGTGTCCACAGCTGAGTAACGCCACCGTAGAATCTCCTCAACAGTGGTTACGGGCTCTGTGCGTACCATCTGCATAGGAATCTTGCTCATAGATTCAAGTATCTCATATACCCTCCCCACCGTGGCAGATTCTGGCGTTCTGGATTCTTCTTCTAGTATAGGCCTCTTGGTAGACCCCTCTGGTAGGATAGGCTTGACAGTTCCTACCAGAGCGTCAAACGTACCCGTGGATATTTCTTCTGGTATCTTCGTGAGTTTGGAAGAAGAACCTTCTCCAACTCTGGGGATGGGGACTCTGCCCTTTCTCGCCTGTGCCTCTGCCAAAGACGCCTTTAGAGCTCGAACAAGATCTGGGTCATCATACTCTTCTTCATTGATCTCCTCTGGCGATTATGAGCTTGACCCCTTCTGTGGCGACTCCTCTACTGCTTTACCCTTGCCTTTCTCCTTAGGCTCTGGAGATTTGTCTTTTGAGAATAGGGCAGCAGTAGAGTCCACATTTTTAGTGGTTTGGCAGAGGTTGTCTTCTTTGGTTCCTCTTTCTTCTTCTCCCCCTCATGATGATCATGGTTATCACCTCCTTGATCGTCATGGATTTTAGTGGCTTCTGTCTTGCAAGTAGTAAGGGGAGCCTTCTTCAATTGCTTTAAAACTTTGGAAGCCGCCTTCTCCATCTTTTGAATGACCTCCTCAGCAATCACAGAGGCAGTGTTGATATCCATCTCTGTGGCCCATTTCATTTTAGAGATGCAGTGATAGATCTCATTTCTAAAGTTATCACCTTCTTTGACGAGTTGCTTCGTGTAGTCCCTTATAGATTCGTTGCTTGCTCGGGCTTCCTTGAGGAGTTGCTCGGTGTATTTCTGCATGGTCTCTCCAAGGGCTTCAACCATTGCGTCTAGCTTTCTGTGAGTGGCTAGATGGTTAATGTTAGCCCTGGAGGATTTAGAATCACTGCCATAGGTGACCGTAAAGGAGAACATCCCTTTGATCTCATCCTTGAAGGCAGAATAATCCGTGTAGCCGGTGGAAATGAAGTTTGCAGCAAATTGGGCGGCAATCTCTGTTAATTATGTCTTGAGCTTTTGCATTGAAGAAGGGTTGAGAGACAGGGTGCTGAAAGCTTATGTGAGGTCGTCTTTGTTGAGGACAGAGCTCTGAAGGGCTGAAACAGTCGCCTTGAGCTCAGAAGTTGTGGAAGTCAACTCCTTCAGAGCCTCTGTGAGAGGTGCAAGAGCCTCTGTCGTCGGTTCGGAGGAGAATAAGCTTTTCAGCTCATCCATCCTCTTGAATACCTCTGTGGCGAAGGTTTGTAAGTCCTCCTTCGTCACATAAGTACTATGGGAACCTAGATCACCAACACATGGTGACCTAGTAGCCTCGGAGTGGGAGGCGCCCTTAGTGACTGGTATGTCGATGTCAGCTCGGGGACTTCCATCGGATCCTCGAACATCTCTAATTGGAGAGCCTACCAGTGTTATGTCGATGTCGTGCCCAGTAGGTTCAGAGCCTAACTTGGCAGAGGGATCGAGTGGAGACTTTGGGTGTTCTAGACCCGCAGTCTCTATGAATCTCTCGTATGCCTCTGAAGCATAACTTGGTTGTTCACTCAAGTGTGGAGGTGCAACGGATGCCTCTCTGGGTTGTGACAAGTCCTTGGGCAAATGGACTCTTATCGTAAAACCAGCATCCTTTTGAGAGGACGTTGGAGTAGATTGTGGTTCTCGGACTGTGCATTCAACAGAGGACGAAAGAATGTCCTCTGCGAGGTTTGCTGGTTTAGGGCTCAGCGTGTGCACGCTTTTTTCAAGAGGGTTTCTCTCTAGAACAGGGTCCCTAGAAATGTCGGTTGCACTAAGAGGGGGGCTTGGGTGTGTGCCTTCGGCATCTTTTTCTCCCTCACCTAACTCCAATTCTTCTTCTTCGTCGTCTAGAATGACTTATGTCCCTAAATCCGCTACTTATGTGGGCGCTTTAAACTCTTGTTGGATGTGGAAGATAACATCGTATATCTGCTCTGTTGGGGACTCTTCGTGAACAACCTTGCACAACCTTCTGCGCTTTGGAGCAGCCTATGCGGGGCTTTCTTGGAGTACAACCTCTATGACCTCAACCACTGCGGGTTGGGCCTTCTTCGATTTCTTCTTCTTTGGCTTTTGCAGASGACTGCTTGGACCCTCTTCTTCTGCGGGTCTCTTCTTCCCTTTCTTTTTCTCAGAAGAGTCAACATCMTTCTGAGGCTTCTTTGTCTTCTTTTTCTTTTGTGGGGGACTTACTACTCTTGGTCTGTCCTCACTCACCTCTCTAGCCTCTGCTGTCTCCTCCCTTCTTCCCTCAACCGTCATTTTTTTGTACTTTCTCTCCTAAGGGGATACCTATGCGTGGAGGGGTTTCAGGGACCGGCTCTGGCCTCCTCTATCCACGTCTGTACGCTTTCCTATCTCCGTGGCTAAGGTATTTGAGCATGGCTTTTGATAGAGGTCTTGGGCTTCTGTACCCTAGCTCATGCTCTGTAGGGAGGAATTCCTTCATTAGATACAGTCACGCATTTGGTTCTACAGAGGGCAGCTTCTCTGCTATCATTTCACCAAAGACCAAACCAAAGAACCTTTG